>NW_026858740.1:0-38485 GCF_026571515.1 Ruditapes philippinarum | reverse complement strand
AAGATATACAACACATACCGCACTAAAATAAGTCAAATTTTTAAAAATGTAAACAGAGGGCCCCAAAATTTTGGCTGTGTCATTATTTTAAAACGATACCCTAAATTCATACCCGCACCTGAATAAATAAAAAATTCTCTTAACAAGATTGCCCCATATTTGGCGTGTACTAGTATTCCCCCTAGTGATTCATAAAAAAACTTGACCTAGAAATCATTAAAACTACTTGTTAAAAATTTAAAAGGATATTTGGGGGCAAAAAAAATACATGACGGGTAACTTAAAAACGTTTTATCTAATTTTGGGCTGTTTGACATGTTTTTCTGAACCGGGTGACCCATATTTACTATAATGATCTAAAAAACCCATTTCTATCTTTTTCTAAGATAATTTGAAACAGGAACGAGACAGTAGCCCCAAGAGTCTTTGCAGAGTTTTTTCCACTTTTGGGCTATGTGACCTAGATTTTGACCACAGGAGCTTAACCTAGAATTATCGGAACAACCTTTCTTACCAATTTCCAGGATATTTGGACAGAATCAGAAAATGCTAGCGTGTGAACAGAATTTGCTGGGTTTTTTTTTGGGCTTTTTGAGATAGCTTTTTCACGCTGGTAAATGCTAGAGCTACCTCTTTTGGAGATGTACGGTAAATTGCTCTATAGCTAGTGCATGTCGCTAAAATCAGATGTAATCAAAGGTAAAGGGTTGTCATTTTTATATATTTTGTAAACTCTACACCGAATATTATACTTCGGAGAATGCTTTGCCATGAACATTTGATTATGATTCCAGAAAACGTAAAGTTGCTATGATTTTGTTTTAAATGTATTTGTGGCGGCGTTTCCCATTTACCGAATTTAGAGATGAAATGGTCCGCTTCATCATGACACGATTATTTGTCCTCCAATTTCCATCTAAACAGCGATTCAGATTAAGAAAATTCACATTTTAATTAGATATATGGTCTAGAAATCAATTAAAATTGAAATCAAATCACAACATCAGTTATTAAAGAAAATATATGATATTTATTCTGGGAGGCACCTCTGTCGTAAAGGAGGTAGTTATGTCGCCAAGGAGATAGCTCTATGTATACGTACAAAGTATCTGATTGTTTGTGTAAATTTTATTCATTGTATTTTTCACTTCACACAAATTTAATATAAACATAATTATAATAGTGTAATTGTTATACATGTATACATGTATAACACGACGTATTTTCAATATTTTGCATAATAAAACATTAACATTTACAGGCAGCTCTATCTCTACCTAGCGATAGAGCAATTTACCTTACCCCTCCGAAAGAGGAACCTCTATTATTTACCAAGCGTGTTTTTATGTTGAGATGACCCGTGCTCAAACTTATCCGTACAATTATCAAAACAACGCAATCATTTTGTCCAAGCTTGATGAGCAAAAAGAGACTTCTAAAGTGTAAACAAACTAAATGTGAATGGACAACAGACGATGAACATTCAACAAAAAACTCACCCTGAACCAGCTCAGGTTAGGTTATAAAAATTGAACAGAAACATTCATGAATACCAAGAAAACATGTATGAGTATATCGTTGTTTCTGCGTATAAACTGATACACATTTTTACAAAATAAAAAAAGAAAATGATAAAGAAATGTGCGACCTAACAATAAAAAAACAATAATATGCTACATAAAAGGAACGACTAAAGATGTTTATTTTTGGTTATATTAAAAAAAGATTAAAATTAAAAGATTGAATGTATCATAATTATTGTCATGTTTCCATGATTGAGCGTTTTACATGCAATTCTCTCAAGCGAAAATTATAATAAATTAGTCTGTGAAAAATGCAACATAATATGAGTAAATGAATATGAAATGTGAACTGATAGAAAACGTGAACATGTAAAACAGAACTAATCTTAGGCGTAGATTGGTAGACTAAGTATTGTTCATAACATTGCAGGAAACTATGACCATCTAGCATGCATGTATACATGATTATGTTGGCTAAATTATGTTATAATAGAGGTTACAATCAAGAGCAGACAAAAGGAACAGATTCCCGTTATATCAAAGTAATACATTTTAATTAACGTAGTTTTGCAGCATGGTGACTTAGCTTTAGTTAAAGATGTCATTGTTGGCATATTAAGATATCAAAGTGGAAAAAAGAAAAGGAAAAAATGGTCCGAATTTTGCTATCTCGTTTTATAAACCTAAACCTTTATTAAAACTATGACAAAAGAGGACGCAGGTGCTAAATTATAAACTTGAAATTAAAAGGGAAAATTAAGGACAATAAATACAGCTGCGATAAAATAAAACATACGAATATATATCACTTCTGTTGGTAATTACTTTTTGCAAAAAAGTATCTTACATTCATTTAAAAATATCATTACTTATTGTCAAAATAAATTTGGCATGCCTAACTGAAATATATGAAGTAAAAGAAGTGTACTTAAAAATAAACAGAATGAACAATTTCATAGCAAACATGTACATTATATAATTTCCAGGAAATAACAATCATCAAATTGCATTAATCATTACATATTATAGACTGATACGGTGTAAGACATTTACGTGTTTTAAAATCAATGATAATGTCATATGACTGTTTATAGATTATTAAAAGTATTCCTCTCTGCTTATAACAAACTTTATCATGCAATCAAACGGTCGGACAATTTTAATTTTAGAGTTTATATATATATATTTTTTTGAAATCTTGAGATATTCATTTCTACCACTCTACCACGCACCATTGGCAATAATCTAGGTTGTGTCACAGGTTAACGTTGTTGTTGACATTTCAAGTTGTAAAAAATCCAAATTACTGCATAAAAAGTCCAAGTCTGTCGTAAAAAATATATATATAAAATAGTATGAAAAATATATATTAAAGTATTTCTTAAAATGTACATGTTTATTTTGAAAGAACTGCACATACTAGTACGAGGTTGGGTCAATATGTAATGTAATAAGAAGTATATTTATAATTTACCTTGTGATTCTTGTGTTTGAGTAAACTATGCTACACATCGAAGCATCCACTCTTAAATGATACCAAAATCATGTGTATAAGCAACCGATTAAGAAAAGTATTTTCATTTAAATACTTTACTTTTTTTTACTTTTACTTTACTTTAAGCTTTTTTTTTGTAATTGTCCAGAATCATTGACTAGAAAAAAATGTTAACGAAATGCATAACAATTTGAGGTAGGTGTTATGGAATAACGCATGGGTTGAGTTCATACGCCATGGTATGAAAGATTAATTAATTATAAAGCATTTCAACTGTATACCGTACAACGTTATGGGTCAACGCAGGGGAAAAAAATCCTTTTTCCATTCTAAGATGCTAATTAAAAAATAATAGACAATAATATAATGAAATATATTTAGTACTAACCACCTGACGTCAGTCGGTTTTTTGACGTTAAATCGTGGAAATATTCGTATTATGCCATGCATTAATCGGGTTTTGATGCTCTCTGGTGTTCAGTTCGTTTAAAAGAGAATATTTTGAATCGACATTCATTACACATAGCGCAGTATACATTCGTACTGAAACGTGCCTTAGAATTAGAATTTTACTTGTCAATAACCGGTTAAAGTTATTCATGAATATTATTTTATGCTTTTAATCGAATTTTAATGTGAACAAACACTGCGTTATAAATACAATTATTAATGTAACTAAACGAATTAAATGTCATTTTAGACTTTGTCCTAACTAACATTTGCAAGAATACAGAACTCAGTATTAGTGGGGGAAAGCTCACGATTACAAAGTCTGGGAGAATATTTAATATATAGACTGCGAAAATATAATGTATCAAACAAACAGTACGGAACATGTTGTTGATTTATTTTTCATTTACCTTATTTTTGATAAATTAAACGAATCGCTTGATTATCTCAGATCGTCTAATCTCATTAAAAAATATAACAATTCTTCATCACTCATTTGTTTTTTTTATCAGTTTAAAGTAACAATACTAAAATAATATCTGGTAAACGTTTTAAATGATAAAAAGAACAATAAATGCCGAATATCATGATTATAATTCCATATGATGAGTAGCGGTGTAACACCGCAAAACGTCATTACCGCAAAAGTACGCGTGTGGACGTTTTGCACACATGTGGACGTTTTGCAGCGAGAGTGACTTCTTCTTGAAACAGTGATGCAAGCAATATTATATAAGTAAGTCAGTCTCGTTATATAAATAATAAGGCGTTTAAATATAGCACGTCTCAAGTTCACGGCTATATTAGGATTCTAATAAGATAATAAATGCTCAATATAAAATGCGCCTTCACCATAAGCTTTACAGACGATTGTCGTCATTAATCAGGAAAGAAAAATAATGATAGCTGACACTCCTGTTCTGAACTTTTAAAACCCTAAGTCAGATATATCAGACTTGTGCAAATAACATTTAAACAGATTCACTATATATTTCCCTGTTTCAAGAGTTTGACATTTATCAAACCAGAAGGAAACGATTATATTGAGTTGCATTGCATGTAAAAATAGTCACATTTAAAATAGTTCGCATTTTACTTACATTAGGCTTCGTCCTACATGTTTGAAAACAACAAAATATTTATGAATGCGGCCTATAAGCCAGAGCGGCCTATACTTTTATTTCATTTTTCTAAATGAACTACCTCAAAGGCAATGTCATGGGAAGTACACAAATACAAGAAACACAGATACAGGCACGTATTCAGAATCGCTACTTTCACTCACTCTCATTTAGTATAAATTATCCCATAATATTAGATAACGGTCAAGACAGTTCTCAATATTATTCAGATTATAAAGTTAGTTTCGAGTAAATGCCGAATATCATGATTATAATTCCATATGATGAGTAGCGGTGTAACACCGCAAAACGTCATTACCGCAAAAGTACGCGTGTGGACGTTTTGCACACATGTGGACGTTTTGCAGCGAGAGTGACTTCTTCTTGAAACAGTGATGCAAGCAATATTATATAAGTAAGTCAGTCTCGTTATATAAATAACTTGGGTGGTTCCAGTTTTCCTACTTGAATACTGTACAATCACCCTTAGGATATGTTGCCAGCTTTTTAAATTTGTCTTTTGACGTCTTGTATGTGATACGCATGCTTCATAACCTCAGATCCCCTTTCAAAATTCCATTTTATTTAGTTCCGCCCATTGTTTTCTCGTTTAGGGCACACGTATTCTTTTACTTGGGGACCATACGCTGTTTTTCATAGAATGACACTACTGTGTCACATTGAAGGTTCAATGATAATCGCTATATGAACACATCTGCGGATGTCTCTAAATTCAAATTTTCATCATTTTTCGTGTTTAAATGTTGAATTCTGCTTAAGCCGGTGCTAGGGGGGCGTGAACGGTAACTTGTACTTTCCAGCACTGTCCATGAATAGGCTCAATAAAAACGAGCCTGCAACATTTTCAAATTTGTCGTGTTGGGCTTTCTTTAGGGATTCTGTATTTCTCTATTGTTTTGGCATTTTTGTCTGAGACTATGACAAAACTATTCAATTATTAATTCAGTTGTTTGCCTAATCTGGACCAATTTAAACAGGCAGTGGTTAAATTACGGTATAACTTGACTTGGTGTGTTTTAGCTTTTAAATCTTTCTTTCACCATTACTAATAAAAACATTTTAACAATGCCTTAAAGTTTTCAATGTATCTCACTGTCTCTTTACTTTCTCTCACACCTTTCATTAACACATTCGACGAGCACCTTTTCTGCCTATAACACTCGCGAGAGGGGTTGGCAGTGCTCAGATAGATAGGTAGATAAATATATTTATGTTGCTTATTTCTGCTGAGGTATAAATTTTTTGTATAAATGATTCGAATCCCGGTCAAAGCATGAGAATTATTCTAGTTGTTTGAAATTTTTTTCTCCGATAAATAAAACGACGTTTCAATAAAATCGAGTGGAAAAGGAATCACAAAAGAACTCTCAAAAACGGCAAAACAAAGATGTTACAGGCTCGGTTCACATGCATGCCAATTCGTCTTTGTCAATTTTTTGCCTTCAGATAAATGAACTGCCATTTACAAAAAAAAAAAAAAAAAAAAAAAAAAAAAAAAAAAAATCCGATATTTTCTGTCGAGGTAACTAAAGAGTTTACCAAATGCCCTTGTTACTTCAAATAGGCATTCGACAATCTCACAAAAGAGCTGATTTTGTAAAAATAAAATGTCATATGGTTATGAAATTAGAAATCTTTATATTGCAAAGGTGCTATTGATAATGAGACAGTATGGATTTTTTTAACAGATATACCGTTTTAAAAAATTTAGGCAATCAAAATTGTCTGTTCAATTCCTAACACATCTAGATAAATGCAAGTAACAATTATCTATTTAAGGTATTATGAGTGACCTCGATAGTTGTTGTTGTTTTAAAATGTTTTTTAAAATTTTAAATTTTGAAACTTTTAAATTAATAATTTAATTACCGAATGAGTGATCAACTAAATATAATTTTATAAGCTCATTATACTAACTAAATATGCTTATCAGTAGAAGCTGGTGAGGGTTCAAGCAAATACAATACCGGTATAATATTATGTGCGTTTGGACCAAGGAAAATAGAAAGCTTTTGTTCATTTCAGTTGAAAATATCACACACTAATGTTTCATCAAAAAATCTAATGTCACCTTCTCACGAAAATCTGCAGGTCCTGTGCTTTTGTAATTTCGGTGTTCTATTACACATCATTAACACATATTTTCCTTTAAAATAACCAATTCGAAAGCGTTCATTGTCTGCACTAGCAGTTCCATATTGTGGAAGTTGTGGCTATTTGATTCAATGGCATTTTTTTTCCATAATTATTTTCCCTTATATCCACAAAATCATGGCTATTATAACAGCTATTGTTTATGTCTGAATATCTTAAAAACTACAAGCAGTACATGTAGAATGTATTACATCTGAATTAACAATCTGTGATTGTAAAAGTTATGTTTTGCGCAATTTAACATTTCTAAAAAAAAGGTGGTTGTGGTAAAACAGTTTTTACTTATATATACAGGGAAAGTCAAGATTTACGATCTACATCTAAATGAACAATATCTATGAGTTGCAATCTAAAAACTGGAAATAATGCTACCGATTAAGAGTACATGTATAAACAGACATCATTAAAACCGATGAAAAAACAGTTATTCCATTATTTAAAGCAGGATCAATTAAAAATGTTTACTTTAAGTTTTCGAGAGCCGATTACAATAGTTAGAGCCCTTATTTAATAAAAGCTGATCGTGAAAACACTGCCTACAAACCTACTTCCCTAATACGCATGAAGTAAGCATACCAAACAAGAAGCAATGCCTTATTGCATCCTCAAACAATCTTTATACAAATTGTTTGTATCTATCGGCACATTGACACGCAATTTGCCATATTGTATCTTTGTATAGAGTTTGAAAATAGAAAAAGATGCTTTTAAACCTTCTCCCATTACAATGTCAAACATACTGTAACTTAAGCAATCTTGTTGTGGAATAAGTTTCTCGCAATATTTCAATGTTCTCTACGGATAACTTTTGCAGGTAAAGAGTATTCAATAAAGTATCAATGTCAAAGCCAATCATTAATTTAATGATAATGCTCTCAGTTTTAGGTGAAAAGCATGGTTTTAACCCGACTGATTACTGGGATAAAATCAAGAGGGTGGGTGCAAAGGGGATATTCTAGAAAAACCATGCCCCTATCCAAAATGTTACCCTGATTGAATACTTCAGTATCACAGATTATTTTGAACGCATAAAATCTTATAATATAATATCATATAATACACATCTAGTTCTTAAATAACAGAAAAGCTGTTTTTACAACTCATGCCTTAAATCAGCTGAATATGAAAATCCATTGGATACAAATGTAGGTCAGAAACAATTTATACATCGAAATCCGTATTTATTTCTATATTTATACCTTAAATACAATCAAACAAGAAAACATCTTAAAAATCGGTGTAAATTCATTAAAGGTCAAATGCCTCATATACTTAGACTGTTGTCAAAACCAAATATGAAATGGAGAATGAATTAATTGGTATGATTAACGATGGTGAAACATTTAAAGGTTGCTTATATAAAAAACTTTTACCGTAATTGACAGCCCGATGATAAATTTAGTTTCACCTCATAATAATGGTGTTAAATTACTGATATCAAGAGATTTAGTGTACGTGGGTTAGCCATAAACGTATTTCTGAAATAAGATGAAACCATATGCAAAATTTCACACCTGTAACATTGTTAGTTAATTTATTTGATCTACAATGGTCACATTTTCCATATTAAGTATTTTAGATATTGATAAAAAAAAAAACAACTGAAATGTATTATACTTTGGGTATTTTTATGAACTATAACTTGAAATAAATATATCATGAATAATAATATATTGTTTAAGAACAGTTTATCACCTATTATATCGGATATGTAATATCGAACCATATATGATTTTTCGTGGTTTGTTGGTGTGGTTTGTTTTTTTGTTTGTTTAACAGATGTTCCATTATAGACAATTATTTAAGGATCAAAATACAAAAATATTGATGTTCTTGTCATTCTTTTGTATGTAAAAGTTATCGGTCGAGGAATACAATGGAATAGGTTCGTTAAGTGTTTTAAAAAAGACCGCGGAAAATATTAAATCCCTGTATCTAATATATATTTATATCTGATCGTAAAACGCAATTAATAAAATGCTTACTTTCAACTATGTTGGAGTTCTTATTGAAATTATCTAAGGTGACAACAGACACTTTCCAAGGTACTCACATAAATGTCATTTAAACCAACTTATTTTAGTAATAATTGTTATTTATTTAATCTTTGTGCATTAAATGTCGTTGATCATCATAAAAAATAACATATTTGAAAAAAATGCCTTTGTAAATGATTGATTTTTAATAAAAATCCTAAAATTTTAAATCGTCATATCAAAGACATTTTTCATTTTTTTTTGTCATCAAACTTTTGGAAAATAAACATAATTATAATATCTTGGGAACCGTGTCTCAAATTTTTTCTATCTTTTCTCAAAAAAATATTACGTAACGTCAAACATTTTATGCGACTTTTTTCACCATACATATTACGTAATTAAAGATAATTAAGTCGCTGATTGAGCAAACAAAAATCCCTGACACGGTTCCCTCCGTAAATGAATTCCCTTTCATGTGCTTTAAACCGCATGTTAATTGCTTGATTATTAAAAAAGTTATGCCGATTCAAAGTTAGTCCGACCTGCATCATACGAAGTGTCATAAATCGGCTGTTCTATCTCGGACCCCTACGTTTCACGCTATATAATTGCATAATACACAAATATCGCACTCGAAGGGGTCACAAGTTGCGGTAACATACTCTAACAACATTTCATGACCCAGTGACATCTGACCAATTAAAAAGTTGCTGATTAATATCAGTTTATAACAGAAATTTCTTAAAATCTTAACGTGATTTACCGTCCGTCTGGTATCGGTCGCACATGTCACGTTAATCTTGGTAAAATTTGAGGCACTCGGTGGGGGGAAATGGAACGTATTTGCGCACCGCTAGCAGGGTATTTAATTGTTTCACTTTTGAAGTTTATTATTATTATCATCAGCATTATTAATATATTATACCAGTGTCACTCTGTGTATTCGTTTATGAAATTCCGTTAAAATATAAATTAAAATAACAAAGACTGAGCTTCTGACTATCATTTAAAGTCCATGGTAGATATACAAATAAGAACGGGATATTATATATTTTTTTCCTCCAAAATGATATAAATGCTTCACATATTTTAATAGAAGTAAAAGGTATCACTCGATCATTATGATCTGACCTTCTTGACTTCTATTATCATGAATATCATCTATGCATCTAAGCACGGCATAGAGATCCAGTTTCTACTGGGATGTACAATAAATTCCATTCTTTGTCCCAGGTTTATTAGTACTTAGTTCGATTTACTGGCGAACAATTTATTCAAAGCATTCACTGATAATATATTTTATTATCTTTTTTTATTGATTCATATAGAGAAATAATCATCCTTGGACAACCTAAAATGGTTTAGAAATTTACCACAAGTCATATAGGCGTTCACATAAAAAATGTTGTCTGTTTTTTGTTGTTGTTTTACTTGACATTGTTAGAAAACGAGGTTGAATGTAAAGCAAGCCCTTGAATCCGTACAAAAGTCCATAAACTCAATGTAATATCTATCAGATTAACGGGACAGACAAATTATTTTCACACATTATGGATATTTTAGCAATTATATTTTTAATCAACGCCGTGGTCGTGCGATTTGCCGCTATGCTTAATTATCTATGTTTCATACATTATGTTACGTACATTGGCCGACAATTTCTTATTTTATAAAAAAGGCTAAATCAAAGGTAGACGATATTCGGTATTTGTACGATACATAAATTACGAGTAGTATGGACCAGTATGGACTGGTGATTCACGCATATATGAAACTACCGATTTCCCTCATTGATGCCTCAACAGGGGGCGGAGCGTTATCGATAATTGACAGGTTATGCGAATAGCAGATAAAAATGGTACAGGTACCGTTTTAAAACGTTTAAAAACACATTTATTGGACTCACTGCTTCCAAAACAAGCAATTATCATAGTATTGCAAGCAATCCATAAGTCCCCTACCGGTAAGAGCCCAAGCAACATTCTGCAGGGCCATTGGCCATTCACTTAGGTTCCTATTTTAAGTAAATTTGTTGAAAAAGTTCTTTAAAAGTGATCACAGGAAACAGTTTTTATGTACAGACAGACGGACTGAAGGACACTCTAAAGTTATTTTTTAAACATCCCTGTTATCAAAATATAACATTTTTAAAATCCTATCATGATTGAAGAAGTTGGAGTAAAAATTACCAATTTCTCAAAAAAAAAGTCTAAGTTCAAAAGGGGCATATTTCTGGAAATAGTCTTGGTAGAGTATTGAACACTCACAAATGTTGAGTGACAATAAGAAACATTTACATAAAGTTTGAAGTAGATACATTCAGAAAAAGAAGTTATTAAAAAAAAACAATGTTTTTTTTTCATGAAACTTTTAAGTTCAAGGGAGCTAATTCTGATAAATTTTGTGCTAGAGTTGTAAACCTTGTCACATATGATGTGGTTGATGACAAGCAACTTATATTTAAAGTTTGAAGAAAATACCTTAAAAAATAAAGAACTTATAGTGAAAAAACTTAAAAACTTGAATCAATAATCTTGAAATTCAGTCTATTTGTTGCCATAGCAACCAGAATTTTCAACATAGGAAGATAAAAAAGGAATGCATAATTTCCATACTGCCATCTACCCATATGTCAAGTTTCATAAACATATTTTCAGTACTTTTTGTGTTATCACTGGATCCAGGTTATGTGTAAAATTTGCCATATTTTCAGTCTATTTGTTGCCATAGCAACCAGAATTTTCAACATAGGAAGAAAAGAAAAAGACGTGCATAATCTCCATACTGCCATCTATCCATATATCAAGTTTCATAAAAATATTTTCAGTACTTTTTGCGTTATCGCGGGATCCAGGTTATGTGTAAAATTTGCCATATTTTCAGTCTATTTGTTGCCATAGCAACCAGAATTTTCAACATAGGAAGAAAAGAAAAAGACGTGCATAATCTCCATACTGCCATCTATCCATATATCAAGTTTCATTAAAATATTTTCAGTACTTTTTGCGTTATCGCGGGATCCAGTTTTGTGGACGGACGGACTGACGGACGGACAGACGGACGGACAGACTGACGGACGGACAGACGGACGGAGGGTAAACCTAAAGTCCCCTCCGGTAAACCGGTAGGGGACTAATTAAATCACGAATGTGTTCAGAAAAGATGGATAAATCTACTAAGCAAAAAATCTCATTTTAGGTATTTTCAGTGATAATTGACTCCGTTGTCACCTTAATGCAAAATGTTCATAAATTTGAGATCACGTTTAATACCACGTTTCCTCACGTGGTTCAATACACCCTGTCATAGTATGTAATACGGATTTACCCTCATTGTACATTTGTCTTGAATGATTTGAAAAATATTGTCATCTAAAATATAAGGTTCTTCCAATGCTACATCATGTTTAAATGAAACATTCCCCATATTTCATAAAAACAACTCTTTGACACCTGCTTAAGCAGTATTCAACATTTATATATTAATATAAAAAAAACAAGTTTAACAAGGAAGGGTGATATTAAATGTACTAATCCCCATACACTGAACCACCAGCAAGGTGCCAAGCTGGACTAAAAACAGAACAGGGCACACGGGCAAACCTCGGACGGAATGTCATTATTAATTATTCAAAATAGGAAATTATAGAAACCTACAAAGTGACACCAAGTGTGAAAACATAAAGACATGAATACGGTCAAGTTTTTAATATAAAATCATCCGCAGATAATACTGGGTAAAGCTACTTATTAGACTAAAATTGTCATTTTGAAATTATTGTGTAAGCTATATACCATACTTTTCTTGTGTTTTTGTAAAAATGTCAAATCCGCCACGGTAACTTTGGCGATTAACATGTATTTGTAAATAAAATATTTGACTTGACCTGTTATATACGACCGAAATTATTGCAATTTCTGTTACACGTCCGTGGCATTCCACGGTAAGCACCTTATGGTACCAAAGTATAACCATGTGTGTGCTCAAAACGGACACAAATGAGAACTAGAATTCTTAGTTTTCAAGTCAGTTGTTATTTTACTAAAAGGAACAGCTTAAAGACTTATAGGGAGCGGGCATTTAGCAGCTTTTATTATTATACGAGCAAAGTTATTTTAATATGCACGCTTTAATGATAGCAATTACATTATTTCGTCTCAAGTTCATGGTTACGTGACGAAACAAAAAACAGACAAAAGATATGTTAGTTACAGCTTCGGGAATAATTATGTAAAATATTCAGAACATTAACACGGTAATAATTTTTTTCTAGTAACATGAACAAAACAACAATATCTTATAATTATGTCAACACTCCTTAAAGTAATGTTCTATAAAGGGAAAACCATAAATCGACCGATATTAGACGTACTGCATTACGGAACAATTTTATGTTCTCATATAAAATGTTTATTAAGGATATCTAAATTTTAAATTGAATATTAAAATTAAAGCCATAACCTTTATAACGGTTTCTATAAGTGACAATTATAAGATATTATTTCTTAAAGATACACTTTGCTCAAATTTGATGTAAGAAAATATTGACGATTCCAACAAGGTCTCTATGTGAAGATAAAATAAACATGTTTTGACTTCACACACAGACGATATGTTATGTTTAAAATTCTGCACATTATAGGTGGTCACCATATGCATTTTTTGTATCATTAAAAAACTGAAAGTTTTTTTAAAGAAACGAGCAGCTTTACTTGACTTGAAATAATATAGGATAACACTTTAAAAAAAACCCTAAAATATCCTACTACAAAATTGCTCACGATTCGCGGTTAAATCCTATCTTAAATACAAAATTAATAAGTCATTTTTTATTACGTGTATTGTTTGTCCTTCGCTTATTTACAATTTAGAAACATTTTTTTACATTGAAATGAACGTAATTGTATCCAATACAAGTTGCATGGTTTGAAAGACGAAACTCATTTATTTTCATGTGTTCAATTTATGTAAAGTGAGTGCCGAAAATAAATTACAAATCAAAAATCATAAGTTATTAGACCTATTATATTTATCAAACTAATCAATCTCGGAGAATTTAGTTCTATATATTAAATTTGCTTTGTCTCCTCTCTCTTGATACATATAACTTAATGTAGCTGGTCTTCTTAAAACACCATGCTTTTCATGAAAAGTTTGAAAACGTATTTTAAAGTAAAATATTGTGAAGTGAACAAAGAACGTAATTTACAAACGGTACTCAATAATTCAAGTAAATTACCATAAACGAGGTCAAGATGTGCAAAAATAGTCCTTCCTGCGAAAGTCACGCAGTAGAAATATGATAATAAAATTCACATTCAGTCATTTATCGCACACAGAATTTAATTATTAACTTGAATCTTAAAATCTTAAATTTTCTTGAAATATTTTAGCTCATCTGGAGGCATGTAGTTTCAAAAGAAATAGAGAACTACTAAAGACATACTGTTAAGTTGTTAACAAATTGGAGCATTAAATTCGATACTTTTAACTGTGTATTCCCTACTTATGTACTTACATTACAAGTGTCAATATACAAACATGTGAAAAATATAAATCAAAACAACACGATGCGTTTAATGGAAATATAAATTGTTTGTTTTTAGTCATATTGATAAATTCGTCGATTCAAGAGAAAGTACGATATCACTCAATCATTAAAAGCTCTTACTGAATAAATCTCGCCCACTTCACATTAGCGACCTACTTAAAACGCATTACAGCAACAGGAACTGCATCAAAGTCCATCGGCATAAAACTTTCTGCAAATAATGCTTCTGCAAGTTTAGTAATAGGATTGTCACTTCATAACAGGGAACGATTTCATCACTTTAACATTTTATTTACGTTATTTCAAAATTCAGTTTATGTTAATATTTATCCCAGTAAACATTTAGTTAATACATGTTTATCCGGAGACAAGTGCTAAAATGCATTGTATTTGCAAGAGAACTTTAGATCTTTGACATGTACGTAGCAATCTCTGACCTCCCAGAATAAATTGAAGTTTAAACTTCAGCTTGTAATACGATCCTTTCATTTGCCATACGCACTTTAGAAAGTCCAAGTCCTTAGAGATACTGTTCATTTAGTCATTGAATAATTAATCGTTTATATATTAATAATTTATTAACATTTTATATGAGAGCTTTTCTATTAATATTGGAATAAAAATTGTATCATACGTGATAGACAGCAGTACATTTTAAACGAAAAAGAGGAAAGGTATCAATTTACGTCGTTAACATGATAACATGTTTATTATTTTAATTTGTGATTATGAATAAATTGACATTCCGTTCCAATTCAATTTATGATATTTCAAAGTATTGAGTTTTCTTCTGAAAAGTCCGTGTTCACACAATTTGTAAAGTATCAAATATATTCTGATGATTTAAATAAAAAAATGACTGAGCTAAGATTAAATAAACTATGTCATGTTTACGTTGATGAGGTAATATAATCACGAAGGCCGATAGGCCTGAGTGATTAATTACAAAGCATTTGAACGAAAAACGTGCATTATTATACAATAATGCACCAAGAATTAATATCTATTTCCATTCTAACACGTCAAGAAAAAATATAATTATTACTATAAAGCCGGACTTTATGTTTGGTGTTTAAATTTGTTTTCGCCTCAGAGTTGCAAATAGAAACGTTCTTTAAAGGCTGTTACAGTGGTATGAAAAAAACTGTCGTTAAATCTTCCGTGTGTAGAAACATTTTTGAGAATAACGCATTTTGAAAACGTTGATAAAACTTTGTTTTTTTTAATTTTATTTCACTCTATAAATACTCAAGCGAAATAAAAATTATTAAAAGTGAAATAATTGTAAAACTTAACTCGTTTGCGACATTAAAGTAACGTACTTGATTTGATTGTTTTGCACGTGCTGTTTGGCGCTATATTGTGACGTCACGTAAACAATACTTTAAACGTCTGTACAGTGTAAACGACTGAATAAAAGATATTGGTGTTCGGATTCATTTTCTTAGTAAGATCATTTTCTTTCATTCGAGATAGTTTTCACAACAAAATTCGACAAAAAAATTGTTTTTATTGATCAGATTTTTCAAACAAAATGTTTTGTTTATACTGTATAGAAAAAAATCCGAAAGTGTTAGAATTGTCTTTTTAATTCACTTCTGATGTCGTAATGATTTTATCACTCGATATTTTTAGTAACAAGGGCTGTTTTTAGTGGCAAATAGTTCTACTGTAAGCATACATTAAAATGAGAAAAAAATAATTATATAGAGGATATTTGTTTAGTTCAGTGTAAGATCGGAATATATTTCACCGAGTGAGCACCGAAAGATATATTTCACGAGTGGCGCAGCCACGAGTGAAATATGAACTTTTGGTGCTCACAAGGTGAAATATATTTCGATCTTACACTAAACTAAACAAATTTTCTTTTTATTATGTGCAAAGAAACGTTTTAAAATGGCATGAAACCTAATACTGAATGAAAAGCGCGCCAAATAATAATACAACGTGACGTCATTTACGACGTCACGTCATTATGTTGGTTCCCAGTACTGTGCTCGCTGGTATTTCACTGAAACAACGTAAGGGGCTTAAATTCAAAACAGTGAAATTATCAAATTGATAATTTCACTGTTTAAAACAGTGAAATTACCAGTTTTATATCACTGATATATTTCTATAAACCACCGAAAAGCATGTAATAAACACAATTCAATAATGGTTATTAAATTAATATTTTTTTACGGCATGTCAACACATAATTGGCCATATCGTGCCAAATGCTAGAATAGAGTTAAACTGAATGACAACGAATATACTGTTCATTCAGTCATTGAATAATTAACCGTTTATATATTAATAATTTATTTACATTTTATATGATAGCTTTTCTATTAATATTGGAATAAAAATTGTTTCATACGTGATAGATTTTAAGCGAAAACAAGGAAATGTACCAATTTACGTAGTTAACACGATAACATGTTTATTATTTTAATTTGTGATTAATGAATAAGCTGATATTTCGTTCCAATTAAATTTATATTTTCAAGTAATGAGTTTTCCTCTGAAAGTTCCGTGTTCAAACAAATTATAGAGTATCAAATATAGTCTGACGATTAAGATCAATTAAATGACTGAGCAAAGATTAAGAAATCTATTTCATGTTTAATTTGATTATGTAAAGTATTTTAAATTTTGTTCCATTTTTCTTTGTTAAGAACGATATACGAGGATTAATCAAAGGGTCTTGGGTCGATTGTCAGTTTTTCCCTCCTTTTACGCGCGATTTCTTGACACAAACGTCTCTATTCGTCTGCATAGTACGTACTTTATGGTACAAGATTATAGTCAATCATGATTATTCCTTGACTATTCCAAACAAAAGCCGGTTGAACCGGGCGATGCTCTCAAAATCGGTCATGAACAGGCTCAATCAAACCGAGCCTGCAACATTTTCAATTTTGCCGTGTTGGGCTTTCTTTAGGGATTCTGTATTTATCTATCTTTGGAGACAGGAAAGTATAACTTTTGTAGTGTCAGAGTTATGTCACAGACAAAGTTAAAAATGTTAAAACAAACCTAATGTTGTGCGCGACATTGTCCAAACATGGTGATCATTTCTGTGAAATATTTGTAAAATCCGACTACAAATAACGAAGTTTTGGGCCGGACACGGTTTTGCTTCAAGATCATGCTGTGACCTTGACCTTCAAGGTAGCAACCCAAATGATGCGCGCAACAAAAGGTGTAAATATGGTGATCATTTCTGTTAATGAGTTGTAAAATCCCGACTTCAAATAACGAAGTTATGGGCTGGACACATTTTTTCTGCAAGGTCATGCTGTGGCCTAGACCTTTAAGGTAGCGACCAAAATAATGCGCGCGACACGTTGCATCAATATGGTGATTACATCTGTGAATTAGTGTAAAATCGGACTTCATATAACACGATTTTGATGCAAGGTCATGCTGTGACCTTGACCTTTAATGAAGCGACCTAAATAATTTGCACTCGACACGTGGTCTCAATATGGTGATCATGTCTGTGAAAAGGTTGTAAAATCCAACTTCAAACAAGAGCCGATTGAACCGGGTGATTTCCCCGAATAGGTTTTGGACACACGAATGTATACCTTTTTCAGTGTCAGAGTTATTTCATAGACAAAGTTCAAAGTGTGAAAAGAACCCAAGTGTTGTACACGACACATTGTCTGAATATGCTGACAAAGTGTCGGTCAGACTATCCGTACATACGTCCCAAATTCGTGTCCGGTCGATAACATTCATTGTTTTTATGTTTTAGTATACACTGTTGTGGTCAGATTAAAAAATAATCCTTTTATTGGTATAATGTTTGATGAAAGCCTAGATACTACCGTTAACAAGAAACTAGTATTGTTTTGTATGATATAACATGACAAAACTTATAAAATTGAGTTTTTTGCAGAGACTGTATATAATTTCATTATTAACTTTATTTAAGAAAATGGTATTGATAAAACTAGTGTCCGAACTCAGAAATGAGGGTGTATCTGTTATGATGGGGAGACTGAATGGAGATGGTGTTCTCATGAAAAGTGTAAATTCAAGAATCGAGCATCTATAACTTTTTTCAATACTCAGCTCCTCGCTATCAAAATCTTAAAGAACTAAAAAAATATGAAAGTGTAAAACGTTCCAGAAAGCCTACTCAAGGACGTAGGCTTTCACTATGTGAAACTATACTATTGATTGTATACATGACTCATTTTCATCTTTGATTTTCGGTCTTCAACATGAAATATCTTGTAACCCAACAAGTGATGATGGTTTACAAAAAGCTAGAGGAATTAAAAAAAAAGATTAAACAAAATCAATTCAAATTTGTACCTGTTTTAAGCCTTCTGAGGAATATTCTGCAAGAGCTCAAAAGGGTTTCAAAATTATTTCAGTCAGAGTATTTTGATATTGATTCTGTAAAAACAAATATACAGGCTTTAAAGCAAACTTTAAGGTCATATGTTAATGATGACCCTTTCTATGCTGAACAGTCAATTGAGCAAATAGAATTTAAAGGCGTTCAAATCTCAACAAATCTCCTTTCTAGACGTCATTATGTAGGTATTAAGAAAACAATGACAAAAAATCTGATTGATGAGTTAGAAAAAATGATTTCCTATGCAGGAAATATCTATTTTATCTGATCTCAACAAAGTTCTGAATCCAAGCCTTCTTCCAATTAGTAATCATGCCCTTGCAAAACATGCCATAGATAGCTTACAGAGATGTATATATTTTTTATGGTAATGGTCCAACACCACTTGTAAATGCCATTTAACTGATACGCTCATTCCGTCAATATAAAATTGTTATGATTGAAAACAGATATATAGGTTTTACTGAATTTTGTTTCAAAGTAAAGACTTCCATTAGACGCTCTGTAAAAAATGTAAAGAACAGAATGGTGATTGAGAACTATTCTAAGAAAAATGTCAAAATGAACAAAAACAGACAGTCATATCAAAAGCAGCTGGGGCTTTTAAAGCATAAAATGAAGCTAGCGATGAAAGTATGATTGTTTGCATCAAAACATTTGAATTCATTAAAGCTTGATATAAAATGTGCTTTTCTTGTGTTTTAGTTTCATACCAACTGGGGTCTTTACATAAGCTTGCTTAATACCAAGTTTGATTACAATATAACAATAGTTATTGTCCGGAAACCATTTTTCTATTTTAGTAACGTTGACTTTGACCTTGGTTTTAAGGGGTCTTAAAGCAATACCATTAAGTGACTGTACATAAACTTGCTTTGTTAAAATTTTTTTACAATATCTCATTTCAAACTCCATATATTTTCTGGACACCATTTTTTAAGTTTCAGTCAAAGTGACCAATAACCCAACCTGGGTTTCAACATAACCATTTCTATATACCAGGTTGTGTTATAACTATAGTAACTGTCAAGAAACCAAAAAAGAGACGAATCGACAAGCTGACTCCTATAAACCTTCCACCTTAAACTTCGTTTTTGGGGGATAATGACGCCACAAACATTAACATCTCTGCTAAAAAAGTTCAATCAATTTTGTTTTTATCAATTATTTTTCTTTTCCTACTGACTCCTGTTTCAAAACAGCGTCTTATATCCATAAAAACAGAGATTTGTCATAATTTGACCTTTTGGCGTGTTTTGATCATTCATCATTTCACCTTAAATGAAGCGAATCATTCAATAATCCAATATCATCAAACTTGATCCTTAGTTGTTATAACGTTACTTCTCTTGACCAGTTCACTTTATTAAGTTGTTGACCTATGGACCTTACTTTTGATCGGTCATGGTCTAATTGGAGAAATGTAAATGATGATTTGGTTAAGTTCATGATCCATGTATTTCCGCGAAAGGAGAGATGATGCAAGGAGGTTTCTGATAAAAAGTTTTTAGGGATTAGGCTTAGGAACTCGCCATTACACTTATTCAAAGAAAATTTCCAAATGAAAAAAATGAAGAAAAAATATTTAAAGAAAGCATGTGTTAAGAAAGCTTAAGAAATTCCTAGGAAAACCTTACTTCAAGTTAAAGAAAAATCAAAGGCCAAACTTTAACCATATACGTACAAAGGTTGTTCAATAAAACGAGACTATCCTCATTTACTTTTATTCTAACATGAAATATAACAAAATGTGGTATCATTATTAAATATAACTTATTCTTAATTAGATTACCGGCATTGGTTAAAAAAATATAACGCGACATAAAAATTATGATCATTTCAATAACCATAGTAACGTGTTATCGCCCCCGTCTCATAAAGACGTATAATATAATATAAAGTAAAGTACGAAACAATTTTTGAAATAATGTCAAGCTCCGCCAAAAGTTTGTACGTAATATCAATAATGTCGTGTGAAAATATGACGTCATTTGTTCGTAAAACGTTGCTGTTATCAACATTTGTCCACGGTTACCATGACACGTTGTCATGTCAAGATTATGCGCATTAGTAGCGCATTGCATAATAAAGAAAGATTTAAGAATGAAAAAGTGAATATTTTAGTGTTGAATAATCCTAATAGAAATTTAGTAATTTAAGTATTACATATCGGCGTTTTGAATTGAAAATAATAAGCATAATGAAAAATAAATATTCGTTAATTTAGATTTAAAACATTTATAATTCCTTCTTCAATTTTATCAGTAAATTAGAAAAGCATTAAGGTAATAAAATAATGAATACAGTAGCACCTATCTGTCTTAATACAGTGTATTTATGTTTTTTTCTTTATGGTGGGTGCTGAAATTTATCCGGCGAGTAAGGGGGGGGGGGAATGGCAACTTCCTCCGAAATGCAAAAACGATGGACGAGACGTGGCTTTACCTGCATGACCCCGAGAATTGTTTTGCATAATTAAAACTAACATGGAATGAAACAAAAATGAAAAGAATCATAAGCAAAACTAACATCATAAAATGCAAAGTTAAACTACTTTCAGATGTCAAATTTAAACATTTCATTATCAGAATCCAATGGATTATCCACCGCATCGGTCTCAAATAGCGGGTTTTCTATTCAAATTGTAACCCGATTTCTGATTGGCTAATATTTAAATATTCTCGGGAAATACCTTGAAAACAACCAATGATTTACGATGCTACGAGGCGACCGGGAAGTAAAGCAAGTTCTATCTAGCCTCATATATCACGCCCGTTTAACTCACAACGAGTGAAAAATGTCCATCGGTAAAAATGTTGTGAGCAACTTCCGTTCCTCGTTGTGAGCACCCATCTTTGACGTGTGACACGATAAACAAGGTGAATTTTTCATAATTTTTGAAGATTACAGACATTTATGTAAAAATATCGAAATGCAGTTAGCTAGCGATGTGTTTTCCGAGTATGCACATGTAAAGATATTGCCAGTTGGTGGACAATTTGATGGAAATACCGTGCGACGCAGTCACACGGGGTAGCTGGAAAACTGGAGACAACTTCTCTTTGGACCTAATTTAACATTGAAAACGTCGATTCTGGTGACGTTTTGTGCATTCTAACTTTAAACAGATGCCCACAAGTCTTCAGCGTAAATTATTATCTGAAAGTCTTCATAGAAACGAGGTTTACCCTTTTTTGCTTTAATCCTCGTTGTGAGCACCATAACCTCGTTGTGAGCAAGACAAGCGCAGTGCGTGTATGGTTTTACTATGTAATTCAGGGTGTGAAAATATAACTTTCAATCTACCACAGCAATTAAAACGTTTTTGCACTGCAGCATTTCTTTGCAAGACGTTGTGCATACCCCAAAGGGAGGCATATTAGTTTTGAACTGTCCGTCTGTCAGTCCGTCAATCTGTCCGAAAACTTTAACATTGGCCATAACTTCCTTATTAGTAAACGGATTTGATTCATATTTGAACACAACATCCCTTAACACCTTCCTACGGACCTGTATTTTTTATCTTGACCCCTGAATGACCTTCACCTTGAAGGTCAAATTGTCCAAAAACATTTAAGATTGGCCATAATGTCCTGGCATAATGTTTAGGCACAACACATCTTTGGACAATGCCTTTCAACTATCCTATATTCTTTTGACATTGACCCCTGAATGACCTTCACTTTGAAGGTCAAATTGTCCAAAAACTTAAAAATTGGTCATAACTTCCTTATTAGTTTACGAATTCTACTCATATTTTGAAACAACACCCCTTTAGGCAAGACCTTCAAACTGATCTGTGTTTTTTTACCTTGTACCGTGAATGACCTTCTAGAACATTCAAAAACTTTAACATTGGTCATAACTTCTTTATAAGTAAGTGGAATTAATTCATATTTGGACACAATGCCCCTTTGAACAAGACCTTCCAACTGACCTATATTTATTTCACCTTGACCTTGAATTACCTTCACATTGAAGATCTAATTGTCAAAAAAACAAATAATCTATCTGGTCCATAAATCAAAGGACAAAGCACCACTTCAGGGGCATTGTCAACTTACCGTGATAGTTCTTGTTTTACATAACTTGGTCAGTCTTCAGCTCAGGATAAACACATGTATGTGTGTATCACACAGATTGTGAAATTGTTGAAATATTCATAAACACCCCGTGATGTTCACTCGTGCCACACTAGAGTATACGAAATAAAATATCTGATTTACCTCCACTGATTAGTTCTTCTGTTAATCTGATGACTTGTGAATATGAAGAATAATTAAATAAGAAAAGAAAAAGAAGAACTATTGCAAAGAAAAACTATTGTACAAAAACGTTTTGATTGCTTTTGGTAGATTGAAAATTGTATTCTTGCCATTTGAATTACATATTAAAACCAGACAAGCACTGCGCTTGTTTTGCTCACAACGCGGTTATGGTGCTCACGGCGAGGATTAAAGCAAAAAAGGGTATATCTTCGTTTCTACGAAGACTTTCAGAAAATAATTTACGCTGAAGACTTGTGGGCATCTGTTTTAGGTTAGAATGCACAAAACGTCACCAGAATCGACGTTTTCAATGTTAAATTAGGTCCAAAGAGAAGTTGTCTCCAGTTTTCCAGCTACCCCGCGTGACTGCGTCGCACGGTATTTCCATCAAATTGTCCACCAACTGGCAATATCTTTACATGTGCTTACTCGGAAAACACATCGCTAGCTAACTGCATTTCGATATTTTTACATAAATGTCTAATCTTCAAAAATTATGAAAAATTCACCTTGTTTATCGTGTCACACGTCAAAGATGGGTGCTCACAACGAGGAACGGAAGTTACTCACAACATTTTTACCGATGGACATTTTTCACTCGTTGTGAGTTAAACGGGCGTGTATATGTAGCATGCAGGACATGTGTAAAGTCGATTAAACTGACGCATTATCGTGGCGTGAGGGGTCAATGAGTTAACTATGCAGTATAACGGCATATTTCTGGAAATATTTCAACTGTGTTATAAGAATCCGCCATGTAAATTCTTCGTTTATTTTTATGTTACTATTATTAGTAATAGATTGTACATGCATCCACCAGCATTTGATTGGTCAGTTGATTATATGCTCGGAATCTGATCGTAGCACTTCGCTAATTTACGTGAGAAATCGTAGTGAAATGGGCTATAAATGCAACGGAATATACAGAGAAATTGGAATTATCATTAAAATATGGAAATAAAATGAATTTTTAACAGCTGATAAAGAAGAATTAAGAAAAATTCTACTACGGACCTCAAGTGGACATGCAAAATGTAAAAAAAGTTGAATTGTATCACACATATACAAAATATATAGTACTTAAAATCAAATACTTTCAAAATATGAAAAGGTGTAACAAGTGAAGAGGGTTGTTTCATATTTACACAAACATCAGAAAAAAAGAAACTTAAATATTTCTCCAAATACGATAGCTGGACTTTTGATGATACTGAGGATGAAACTGATTCTGAAAAGGAATAAAAAATTTGCAATCCTCCTAGTGGTCGTTTTGAAAAAAGATGCATATATATAAAATTTTACGACCAGGCACCCAGCTCATTGATATTTTTGGATAAGATGTTTTATCTGACTACTTCAACAATACGAACATGCAAAGCCTTTCCGATCTCCAAATAAATGATAACAATGCTTCCCTTCATGAATCAATACCTTGTACATATGTCAATGAATTAATTGCGCTAATATAGAAAAATGTCATTTTATATATCCAAAAAATACATAGGAAACACGTTTATATTACCAATTAGTTTCCCTCCTGCAGCCTTTCCCAATGTAACGGACTTTATGACAGTTTAATTGTATCTGAATTAAAGAGATATTATTATATTTCCCGACAGTTTATCCTACTCCTAGTGTATTGCTTAATGTGACATAATAGATAAATGCCATAAACCAGCTTCCATGGTATTTAATCTTACATTCATGAAGTTCAAGCTACCATGAAACTATAATCATCTATTTAATGAAGATGTATTAATATGAACCAATACAAATATAGACTATAGTTTCCTTATGAAATGTAATAGACATTTTATTATAAACCATATATATCTATATATAACTTAGATGATGTCATACATGTACTTAGCTACTCAGCATTGATATAACTATTCTTTGGTATAGTTCACAGCATATAAATGCGGATTATTTCAAACCCTATCTGACGTGGCCTACTGACTAGGATCTTCCAGAATATTTACGAATTTAACTTTTTTTATATGAAATCTAAATAAATTCTGTGTGTACTTTCATTTCATGTTTTGTGTTTTGTTTTTTCCTTGAAGGTTCAATTTTTAATACTCCACGTGTGTTCGAGAAGAAATCCTGGATATTGAGGCGTGTTGGGATGCAGATCCGGACTGCGTTTCAACTGGTGTCAGAAGTTGGATTGATATTGAAAATTGTTTATTCTTACTGATAGTCTGCAATTCCAGAACTTGCAGAGAAACCAGACCAGATACCAAAATCATATTTTATTTAGCACAATAAATCAGTTCATTCCATTGTGTTTTACAACATCTGAGTTTCTGCTGATTTTATTGTATGTCCAGGTGCTGACCATTCAATCAAAAAAGTATCATTGTTTATTGGATGTTATTATAGCTATATTTTCAGTGAATTTTGCTGTCTGGCATTCAGGACTGATCAACCTGAAAGCAGAAAAGAAGAGAACATTGTACATTTCTCTTGTTGAATTATTGTTGATTTTCATTTTTGAGTGTACATGAAAGCGCAAATACCATCATATTTTACCAGAAAATCAGATACAGGTGGATACACATACCTTTGATGGATATGATGACCTAAATGAGGAATTATGCCTTGCCAGTAGTTTTAAAGGAGATTCCCTTTCCATGTTAACAGAACTTGATACTGCAGACAGCTGTGATTACAAACTTTTAGAAGACTTGTTAACCCAGCGTTATGATCCTGCAAATAAAACAGACATCTATCGAACTAAATTGATGGCTAGAGTTAGAAATAAAGGTGAGACAGTATTTCAATTGTCCCAAGACATATGGAGACTTACAAGAATAACTTTACCACCGTGCATATCCCGTAACGCAGGTTTTGTTTGTTTGATTCATTTTACGCCTTCTTACAACAGCATTTCAGCTATAGTTTCCTAACCATCGTTCCTGGAGAGTTACACTAGTACTAGACTACCTTCCTCCGCGCTAAACAACCAAAGCATCTACCGGGAATCGAACCCACGCCAGAGGGGTAAATGGATTAGAAGTGTTCGACTCTAACACCTCGACCACGGAGGCGGTTCTGTAACGCAGGAATGTGCAAATAAATTAAATGTTACACCGACTCGGCGATACGCTATTGCCAAAACGAGAGCCATTGCCTGGCGGCGGCAACGCTCGACTTTTAACTTTCTCTAAAAGCAAATAAAGAAATGTTTGAACAAAATATTAACGTTTCCTTTTTATAAAATTAATTATTCTGTCTTGTCACATTAGTTTTGTCTATATATTTAATATATATATATATAGAGAGAGAGACACGCAATTCTAAGTTACGTGTAGGTGTTACGTGGTGGTGTCATGTGGTAGAGTCACGTGATGGAGTCACGTGGTGGTGTCATGTGGTAGTCAAGTGATTGAGTCACGTGGTGGTGTCGCCTGGTGAAGTCATGTGGTGGTAACATGTGATGAAGTCACGTGGTAGTGTCATGTGGTGGAGTCACGTGGAGAAGTCACGTGGGGGAATCACGTGGTGAAGTCTTGTTAAGCAACAAGGTCTTGTCTTTAAGTATGTTCTGCTATAATATGAAGTTGATCCCTTCAAAAATAGCAAAATAACAGCCAGTTACAGCAAAAACAACGTCAAGGTCATTAATGAGTGAAGGTCAAGGTCTGTCGGGTTATTTCTAAGGGTTATCCTTGAAGATTATGATGTTCAAGTTTGAAGACAATCCATTCAGAAATAACAAAGTTACAGCCAATAATAGCCAAAAACATGAAAATTTCAATAATTTGACCTTCAAAGTCAAGGTCATTTATGAGTGAAGTTCAAGGTCTGTCAGGTTATTCTTAAGGGATATCCTTAAAGATTATTATGTTCAAGATTGAAGACATTCCATTAAAAAAAAAAAAGTTACAGCCAATAACAGAATGCACAAGAAAAATTTGGACTTTTAACCTTGATGGTCAATGTCATTTATGGATGAAAGCCAAGGTTAGTGTGGTTTTCTGAAAGGTCTTGTCCCAAGGGTTGTTGTGACCAAGTATGAAGACAATACACCAAGAAATAAAACAATTATGATCAAGGTACAAGTTTAGGGACGGCAACGGCAACGCCGCCGCGACTTTAATGATAACCGCCGTATGAACACATCTGCGGATGTTTCTAAATTCGAAATTTTACTATTTCACGTGTAAATGTTGAATTCTGCTAAAGCCAGTGCTAGGGGGCGTGGACGGTAACTTGCACTTTCCAGTACTGTCCATGAACAGGCTCAATCAAACCGAGCCTGCAACATTTTCAATTTTGCCGTGTTGGGCTTTCTTTAGGGATTCTGTATTTATCTATTTTAACAATACCCTACTTTTTTTTTAAAAAAAAGTCGAGCTAATGAATAATCTGGTGACCTACATTTTGGGTTCTTTTTCAAATGCAGCAGATGTAGTAAATTGATACCCAGGAAGCCAGAAAAAGGGGCAACATACATCTAGAGTACCAGATCCTTCTTTTTAGAGTCGCGACGCTGCAGTTTAGCAACACAATTTGAGTTCTCAGATAAAATTTCATGGAAGAACAAACCAAAAACAGCCCAGAAACAAGTCAAACAACATGATTCAAACTTTCTATATCTACCTACAAAGTACAAAACCCAAAGAATTTCACCTCCCATGTACAAGATTATAAACCTTCAACTGTAACTTCAGAAACAATAAAAGAAAATACTACCTACAGTGCTTTGCAGATTGTAGAAACTGAATGAAACGGATTTTATCGTTCGCACATGACCGAGCCGAGTGAACGTTGCCTTTGGGGTCCTCCTGGGCTCCTTGCCGCTGGGGCTTGTTGCTGGGTCGGGTGGGGGCTGCGTTCATTGAATGCTGTCGATCTTGTTATCATATTTTGCCTTGTTGATCTTTATTCTTGTCTTTTGTTTTAAACACCAGCAGAAAAAATCGTGTCCGCTCAGAAACTTCAGTATTCATGAAAGGATTTTAATTTTTCTATCACATATTAAATAACCATAGATGTATGGTGTGTTGTGAACAAGACCTGGGTTTCTTCGACTAAGGTTAAGGTCACTCGTGGGGTTCAAACTTTGTCTTTTTAATTTTTTATGTTATAGAAAATATAGAAGGTGGTGGTAATGTCTACTCTGAAACTTCAGTATGAATGAAAATATTGTAATTTTCTTTCACATATGAATTGACCCCATATATGTATGTTGTCGTGAACAACACTCTGGTTTCTACAACTAAGGTCAAAATCACAGTGGAGGTTCAAATTTTGTCATATTTATGTTATATAATTATAGAAGGTGGTGGTCCTGTCCGCCCTGAAACTTAAGTATGCATACAAGGAATATAATTTTTCTTTCACATGTTAAATAACAATAGATATATGTTGTGCCACGAACAAGACTCAGATGTCTCCAACTAGAGTCAATGTCACTGTGGAGGTTCAAACATGTATAGATATAAATGGTGGTGGTCGTGTTCGCTCTGAAACTTCAGTATGCAAGAAAGGATCTTAATTTTGTTATAATTGTGAAAATAAATATTCATCCTGCGAAAAGTCCATTTGACGAATTGAAATCCCACAATGTTTACTTCTTTACCACACGACACATGATAATTGCTGTCCGGAGACACGATAGTTCTATAGAAAAAGATTCCGTGTTTTCGTCTATTAAAAGATGGTTATTTTGCCTAACATGAACCGTGTCTTCGTGTCGGCGCCATCTAAAGTCTAAGACAAAGACTCGGTACGTGTGCATATCGTCGTGGCTTGTCATTGCCTTTGACTTTCGAGATGCGACGACACGCAATGGCAGAAATCAGCCACCCTATGTAGTTGACAATTTTGTTTTTAATTTTTTTTTATACATTTAAAATACAATTTTGCCCCCATAGATTTACTTGAAAAGACTGTGTTTGAAAATTCACAAAGAACAAAATAAATAAATAATTAAAATAAGATAATAAAATATATTTTCCAGGATTCGAACCAGGGTCTGTAAACTTTATCGAAGCGAGTATAACCTCTATGCTAAATTAATGAGCTGTGAAATTCTGGTTGTAAAAGATTTATGGAAAAAATGCCAATATTGATGCTCACAGGTAATAAAAGGAATTCGGCATAACTCACTGAATACTCAAATACCGCGTATTCAATATACATCATACAGTCCATCAGAACTCATTTGATCAATATCTTACAGAATTACAGACTTTGTGTTTCCTTACAACTTTACTGACAGTAATGAATTGTTAGAGGTTCCACTACATACAACAACCAAACTAAGCATGACATCAATTTCCTGCATTCAGTGCCAGTGTCCAGAATGTAAACACACAAGACAGCTGAAAAATGCTTCTCCAAAATAGAACAATAAAAACTGTGAATTTTTATAAACACATGTGCATGTATTAATTGTTAGTTGCCTTTCTGTTTAACTGGCGGGGACTTTGCGTTATTCTTTCCGTTTTTTTAAAGTAATTACTGACAGGCACCTGAGCAGGGTGCGTTTGTGTGTAAACTGACGACAATTTTTCTGTTACACTCGCATTATGTATGACAATGGTCATAAGTCTAGCTTTTTTTTAAAGTTATCTTCCTTTTACTTTAAGAACTTTGATTTTGAAAATTTTATATTCTATGGAGAACCAGGGATGTTTAAAGATTTCCATGAACAGGCTCAATCAAAAATAGATAAATATAGAATCCCTAAAGAAAGCCCAACACAGCAAAATTGAAAATGTTGCAGGCTCGGTTTGATTGAGCCTGTTCATGGACGGTACTGGAAAGTGCAAGTTACCGTCCACGCCCCCTAGCACCGGCTTAAGAAGAATTCAACATTTAAACGTGAAATAGTAAAATTTTGAATTTAGAAACATCCGCAGATGTGTTCATACGGCGGTTATCATGGAACATTCAATGTGACACTTACGTGCCATTCCATGAAAAGCGGCGTATGGTCCCCAAGTAATAAAAAGAGTGTGCCCTAAACGAGAAAACAATGGGCGGAACTAAATAAAATGGAATTTAGAAAGGGGATCAGAGGTTATGAAGCCTGCGTATCACAGATAAGACGTCAAAAGACAAATTTAAAAAGCAGAGTCTGCAACATTTTCAATTTTGCCGTGTTGGGCTTTCTTTAGGGATTCTGTATTTATCTATTTTACCATCAGAGTGTCTGTCAATCTGTCGGTATGTACTTTTCTAAACATTTTTTCATGAGATCATGAGAATTTGGAACTTTTCCAACAAATTTATCTAAAATAGAGAAAAGTTGAAACATTTGTGAGACATAATTATGCATCCTGAAAGAAATGTTATCTTTTGAATATCTGTTGTATAAACATATTTGAGGTTTGGTGCACCATTAACCGGTTTAAACACCCCAGCAGTCATTATTATGCTGCTGACCGTTCCAAGGCGGCGCCCCACTGTGTTCCTCAGATGTATGTCTATGTTGTTTCATACTGTTTTGGTGACACTTTTGCTTGTGTCCCTTGTTGTTTTCTCGTCTACGGTAAGTATCTTCCCCATTGCCTCTAGTTTTTATTTCTTTGATTAACCCCCCCCCCCTTCCCCCATGTCTCCTGTCCCCTTCCCCTTTGTGGGCCTATTATTATTTTCTTTGAATTCCTAATCAGTTACAAATTATTTATCATTTAATGATTAACGTGTCTTTGCCCTGTCCTTTTTATGTTTGGGGTCCGCCTGGGCTCCTTGCCATTGGGTTCTTGTTGCTTGGTCATATGGGGGTTGCGTTCATTGAACGCCGCCTTTCCTTGTTGATCTTGCTTATCATATTTTTTACTAAATGGGCAGCAATCCTTAACACATTTCTAAGATACAAACTAGGAACTTAAAAAAAAAGAAATTAAGGTAAAATTATTTAAATTATTTAATTTTCACTATTTTTTGTTGTAATTGACTTTAACTTGGATGTAAGAATATGTGTTATCTTCATACTTGGGCAAAACAACAGTGGATTTTGTTATGATAAAAACTGTCAATATAATTACTTACAAAATAGATAAATAAAGAATCCCTTAAGAAAGCACAACACGACACAATTGAAAATGTTGCAGGCTCGGTTTGATTGAGCCTGTTCATGGACGGTACTGGAAAGTGCAGTTACCCTCCACGCCCCCTAGCACCGGCTTAAGCAAAATTTAAAAATGAAATAGTAAAATTTTGAATTTTAAAACATCCTAAACATTCTAAATTTTAAAAGTATGTCTGAACTATATAATCCCTGATTCTCAAAATAGATAAATACAGAAATCCTAAAAAAAAGCCCAACACGGCAAAATTGAAAATGTTGCAGGCTCGGTTTGATTGAGCCTGTTCGTGGACGGTAATGGAAAGTGCAAGTTACCGTCCACGCCCCTGGCACTGGCTTTAGCAGAATTCAACATTTATACATGAAATAGTAAAATTTTGAAATTAGGAACATCCGCAGATGTGTTCATACGGCGGTTATCATGGAACCTTCAATGTGACACAGTAGTGCCATTCCATGAATTCCATGACAAAGCAGCGTATGGTCCCCAAGTAATGAAAAGCGTGTGCCCTAAACGAAAAAACAATGGGCGGAACTAAATAAAATGGAATTTTGAAAGGGGATCAGAGGTTATGAAATTCTGGAAACAAAGTGATCCCTCGGAAGCATTAATCACAACAAAGTAACATAAGAATTGCAGACTCGGTTTTGATTGAGTCTGTTACATGAGTTGATAATGAATAAGTGGCAACATCACCCACGCCCCCTAGCACCGGCCTGAGCGGTACTCAATTCTGAACACTTTATAGTGTTGGCATCAATGATCCCGTAAGGACCAGAAATATATAACAACACTGAAGTGAAGTACGGGGGCAACTTTTTACCGGCTGCCACACGGCACTTGACACCTTGCTGTTTGTGAAGTAACAAAATTCTGGAACAAAGTGATCCCTCGGAAAGCATTAAATCACAACAAAATAACATAAGAAAATTGCAGACTCGGTTTGATTGAGTCTGTACATGAGTGATAATGAAATAAGTGCAACATCACCCACGGCCCCCTAGCACCGGCATGATGAGCCGGTACTCAATTCTCAACACTTTATAGTGTTGGCATCAATGTTTCCGAAGGACCAAAAAAAATTTAAATTAACAAAAAAAACTGAATGAAGTACGGGGCAAACTTTTTACGGTTTCCCACAGGGGCCAACTTGACCCTCTTTTTTGTGAAGTACAAAATTCGGGGAAAAACAAAAGTGTTTCCCTCGGAACCCATTAATCACAACAAAATAACTTTAAGAATTTGCAACCGGTTTAAAAATTGAGTTTTGTACAGGGAGTTTTTAATGAATAAGTCCCAACATCCCCCCCGCCCCCTAGCCCCCTTAAGGGGCTGTCCCCAGATTAAGCCCGTCAAAAGAAAAATTTAAAAAAAAGCAGGAAATTACCCAAAGGGGGTATTCAACATTTTTAAAAAGTGGGAAATATTGAAACCCCCCAAACAAAAAAATCCCAAAAAAAGTTAAAAACCTTTTGAAAAAAAGAAAGAAGGGTTTTTCCATTACATGTAAAATTTTGAGGGTAAGTGTCATCATCATTTGTATCATCTTGTGATGGCATCTGGATGTTAAGGTTCTAACAGATACACACACTGTGACACACAGCACATGCAAGGAGTATCCTGTAATAGACATAGGACAAGAGTTAAATGTAAACTTTTCTCTCTCCAAAAGATCGATAAATACAGAATCCCTAAAGACAGCCCAAAAGTCTGTTGCGTTCATTGAACGCCGCCTTGTAGGGATTTTAGGGATTCTGTATTTATCGATTTTGTACTTCACTTGTACTTTTGTACTTCACAACAGCAGGTGTCAAGTGCCGTGTGGCAGCCGTAAAAAGTTGCCCCGTACTTCACTTCAGTGTTGTTATATTTTCTGGTCCTTCGGGATCATTGATACCAACACTATAAAGTGTTGAGAATTGAGTACCGCTCAAGCCGGTGCTAGGGGGCGTGAGGGATGTTGCACTTATTCATTATCCCTCATGTACAGACTCAATCAAACCGAGTCTGCAATTCTTATGTTATTTTGTTGTGATTAATGCTTCCAAGGGATCACTTTGTTTCCAGAATTTTGTACTTCACAACAGCAGGTGTCAAGTGCCGTGTGGCAGCCGTAAAAAGTTGCCCCGTACTTCACTTCAGTGTTGTTATATTTTCTGGTCCTTCGGGATCATTGATACCAACACTATAAAGTGTTGAGAATTGATTACCGCTCAAGCCGGTGCCAGGGGGCGTGAGGGATGTTGCACTTATTCATTATCCCTCATGTACAGACTCAATCAAACCGAGTCTGCAATTCTTATGTTATTTTGTTGTGATTAATGCTTCCGAGGGATCACTTTGTTTCCAGAATTTTTTTCCTTGTTGATCTTGTTAATCATATTTTGGATTATCCTTACCTGATTTTTGATTAACAAAATTAAACAATCTCATAGCAGTATTTTTCTTTTACTGTAATTAGATAAATATGTTTTTAAGTATGGACACATCTGCGGATGTTTCTTAATACAAAATTTTACTACTTCATGTTTAAATGTTGAATTCTGCTTCAGCCGGTGCTAGGGGGCGTGGACGGTAACTTGCACTTTCCAGTACCGTCCTGTCAGGCTCAATCAAACCGAGCCTGCAACATTTTCAATTTTGCCGTGTTGGGCAATCTTTAGGGATTCTGTATTTATCTTATTTAATGGTTGACATGCAATTTTAGGTGCCGGTGCTATGGGGCGTGAGGGATGTTGCACTTATTCATTATCCCTCATGTACAGACTCAATCAAAACGAGTCTGCAATTCTTATGTTATTTTGTTGTGATTAATGCTTCCGAGGGATCACTTTGTTTCCAGAATTTGGTACTTCACAACAGCAGGTGTCAAGTGCCGTGTGGCAGCCGTAAAAAGTTGCCCTGTACTTCACTTCAGTGTTGTTGTGTTTTCTGGTCCTTCGGGATCATTGATGCCGGCACTATAAAGTGTTGAGAATTGAGTACCGCTCAAGCCGGTGCTAGGGGGCGTGAGGGATGTTGCACTTATTCATTATCCCTCATGTACAGACTCAATCAAACCGAGTCTGCAATTCTTATGTTATTTTGTTGTGATTAATGCTTCCGAGGGATCACTTTGTTTCCAGAATTTAGTAATTAGGGTTGTTGTGATTAATGCTTCCGATGGATCACTTTGTTTCCAGAATCTTGTTCTTCACAACAGCAAGTGTTGGGCATTCTTTAGGGATTCTGTATTTATCTAATTATGCCCCCATTTCGAAGAAAAGGGGGTATATTGCTTTGCACTTGTCGGTCCGTCGGTCCGTAGACCAAAGGGTTTCCGAGTGATAACTAAAGAACCCTTAGGCCTAGGAACTTCAAACTTGGTATGGTGATTGGTCATGACAAGTAGATGACCCCTAATGATTTTGGGGTCAAAGGTCAAGGTCACATTGACCTTGTAAGCAAAAACGGTTTCCGATCAATAACTAAAGAACCTTAAGGCCTAGTAACTTCAAACTTGGTATGGTGATTGGTCATGATCAGTAGATGACCCCTATTGATTTTGGGGTCAAAGATCAAGGTCACATTGACCTTGTAAGGAAAAACGGTTTCCGATCAATAACTAAAGAACCTTAAGGCCTAGGAACTTCAAACTTGGTATGGTGATTGGTCATGATTAGTAGATGACCCCTATTGATTTTGGGGTCAAGGGGTCAAAGGTCAAGGTCACATTGACCTTGTAAGGAAAAACGGTTTCCGATCAATAACTAAAGAACCTTTAAGCCTAGGAACTTCAAACTTGGTATGGTGATTGGTCATGATCAGTATATGACCCCTATTGATTTTGGGGTCAAGGGGTCAAAGGTCAAGGTCACATTGACCTTGTAAGGAAAAACGGTTTCCGATCAATAACTAAAGAACTTTAAGGCCTAGTAACTTCAAACTTGGTATGGTGATTGGTCATGATCAGTAGATGACCCCTTTTGATTTTGGGGTGAAAGGGTCAAAGGTCAAGGTCACATTGACCTTGTAAGCAAAAACGGTTTCCGATCAATAACTAAAGAACTTTTAGGCCTAGGAACTTCAAAGTTGGTATGGTGATTGGTTATGACCAGCAGATGACCCCTATTGATTTTGGGGTTAAGGGGTCAAAGGTCAAGGTCACATTGACCTCTTGGGTAAAAACGGTTTCCGATCAATAACAAAAGAACCCTTAGGCCTAGGGACTTCAAACTTGATATGGTGATAGGTCATGATCAGTAGATGACCCCTATTGATTTTGGGGTCAAGGGGTCAAAGGTCAAGGTCACATTGACCTCTTAGGTAAAAACGGTTTCCGATCAATAACTAAAGAACCCTTAGGCCTAGGAACTTCAAACTTGGTATGGTGATTGGTCATGACCAGCAGATGACCCCTATTGATATTGGGGTTAAGGGGTCAAAGGGCAAGGTCACATTGGCCTTGTAGGTAAAAATGCTTTCCAATCAATAACTTAAGAACCCTTAGGCCTAGGAACTTCAAACTTGGTATGGTGATTGGTCATGACCAGCAGATGACCTTTTGATTTTGGGGTCAAGGGGTCAAAGGTCAAGGTCACATTGACCTTGTAGGTAAAAACGGTTTCCGATCAATTAACTAAAAACGCTTAGGCCTAGGAACTTCAAACTTTGTATGATGATTGTTCGTGACCAGCAGATGACCCCTATTGAGTTTTGGGTCCAGGGGTTAAAGGTCAATGTCATATTGACCTTTTAGGTATAAAAGGTTTCTGATCAATAACTTAAGAACGCTTAGGCCTAGGAACTTCAAACTTGGCATGGTGATTTGTCATGACCAGCAGATTACCCCTATTGATTTTGGGATCAAGGGGTCAAAGGTCAAGGTCACATTGACATTGTAAGTAAAAACGCTTTCTGATCAATAATTAAAGAACGCTTCGGCCTAGGAACTTCAAACTTGGTATGGTGATTGGTCATGAGCAGCAGATGACCCCTATTGATTTTAGGGTCAAAGGTCAAGGTCACATTGACCATGTATGTTTAAAACGGTTTCCGATCAATAACTAAAGAACCCTTAGGCCTAGGAACTTCAAACTTGGTATAGTGATTGGTCATGACCTGTCCAGCAGATGACCTATTGATTTTGGGGTCAAGTGGTCAAAGGTCAAGGTCACATTGACCTTGTAGGTAAAAACGGTTTCTGATCAATTAACTAAAAACGCTTAGGCCTAGGAACTTCAAACTTTGTATGATGATTGGTCGTGACCAGCAGATGACCCCTATTGAGTTTTGGGTCAAGGGTCAAAGGTTAAGGTCATGACCAGTAGATACTTGATAACCCTTATTAATTGTTTGTGATCACTGGGTCAGAAGTCATGCATAATAACCTTATCACATGACTAATTGGCTGCTGATAGGGGGCATACATGTTTTACAAACATATCTTGTTTAATGGTCGACATGCAATTTTAGTAATTAGAGTTGTTGTGATTAATGCTTCCGAGGGATCATTTTGTTTCCAGAATCTTATATTGCTTACAGTCTTAAGTCATGGGGGTTGCGTTCATTGAACGCCGCCTTTCCTTGTTGATCTTGTTTTTCATATTTTAATACAAAATTCTGGAAACAAAGTGATCCCTCGGAAGCATTAATCACAACAAAATAACATAAGAATTGCAGACTCGGTTTGATTGAGTCTACACATGAGGGAAAATGAATAAGTGCAACATCCCCCACGCCCCCTAGCACCGGCTTGAGCGGTATTCCATTCTCAACACTTTATAGTATTGGCATCAATGATCCCGACGGACCAGAAAATATAACAACACTGAAGTGAAGTACGGGGCAACTTTTTACGGCTGCCACACAGCACTTGACACCTGCTGTTGTGAAGTACAAAATTCTGGAAACAAAGTGATCCCTCGGAAGCATTAATCACAACAAAATAACATAAGAATTGCAGGCTCGGTTTGATTGATTCTGTACATGAGGGATAATGAATAAGTGCAACATCCCTCACGCCCCCTAGCACCGGCTTGAGCGGTACTCAATTCTCAACACTTTATATTATTTGGGTGAAAAGATTTATGTTGTTTTTTTTTCTTCTTTTTTCTTCAAATAATAGTAGCAATGTTAATATAATTACTTTTTGAGAACAAATTAATGTAAGAATCTTGACTGGTATTGGTAGGGACATTTTTTACAACATATTGGTGATAGTTCATTAATTCTAGTTCTTGGTCAAAGGCCTATAACTTGATGGTAAAAAGTTCTACACTGTATAGACTTTTTATATTATATATATTTATATTGAAAGCTGTTATATAAAGAGATGGTTATATTGCCAAAAAAAACATTTATGTATGTAAATAAAAAAGTAAATTAAATGTTCATAAAACTATGATCTATGGTATCAAAATTACTGTCACATGGGTTTGAATCAAATCTGGCAGTATATGATATATATGATTAATGTTCAGGTAGGTACTTCACATTGGTTTTAAATAACTTATTTGTGTCAAGAAAATTTGTTATGTATTAATGTTAAATATATATATGACATTGTTGAAATATTGAAATTTATGCTTTTCATGTCTCTTGATTAAAAACAAAAGTAAGTCAAAAATATTTAATCATTCATTCCTGATTTTTCCTTTGTAATTAATAGCCAAATGAAAAAAGGCTTACTTGGCCTAATAAAAATGAATTTTCTAGATTTTTTTTCAAAAGATATTAAATTCAATACTTTCTTATTATAAAAGTGGTTGAAATGCCATACTTGCAAAACTTTTCAGGTGTTCATGTAATTTCCCCATGCAACCCCTTGTATCTCCTTTTCAACTATCCTATACCATGTTCCACACCTTGGCTGTTGTAATTTGTGTTTCTGGCTTCAATTCAAAGCTTCAAAGAAATGGAATTATATTATTTAAATTATCTAGTATATTTGCCTGTTATATGAACTTTCACCACCAGGCTGTGGATTAAGTAAAGGTGTAAAAAGCCATCTCTTAGATGGGTAGCATGAGTCTCCTAGTAAGTAGTATTGTCCAGCAGGCATATGTCCACCTTCACTTTGCTGCATAATTCTGCTTTCGTGTACAGAACCAGGTCATTTTGACACAACATCTGTGATTCGGTTAAAAGGGCCAAAGACAAGCTGCACATTAAGGGTATGAAAACCTTTTCTGTTCACATACTGCTCCTCATTCATTGAAGTTGCCCTTAATCTTACATGAGTGCAGTCTATAGCTCCTACTACTTTCGGAAACCTTGAATTCTGCTGTCGTGTACAGAACCGAGCCATTTTGACACAACATCCATGATGCGGTTACAAGTGTCAAAGACAAGCTGTACCTTAAGGGTATGAAAACCCTTTTCTGTTCACATACTGCTCCTCATTTATTGAAGACATGAGTGCAGGCTGTAGCTCCTACTACTTTAGGAAAACTTGCCAAACCATAAAATTCCTGTTGATTTTTCCTCAGTCGTTCAGGATCTAATTGGAACTGAATACAACTACTGAAATGTTCT
>NW_026858739.1:0-15990 GCF_026571515.1 Ruditapes philippinarum | reverse complement strand
AAGTTGCAGGTTAAACTGAACAATTATATTCTATATATTGAGTCCATCTTTTTTACTACTGTAGCAAACAAAAGCTCTGTTGAGACATGGAAATATACACCAAATGACAAATTTACAAGAATATATCATGAACAAAATGTGCCTTAAAGAATTTAGATAACTGAACATTATGACTAGATTTAATTTGATTGAAAGAAATCAGTTGAATGCAGAGAAAATAAAAGTTAGCCTGTGTTTTGATATTACTTACATGCATACAAAAGATAAACACATTCAGTGAAATCCTTTTATAGTTATTCTGTGGAAACAAAAAAAAAATCACAGAAAATTTGCTGAAAAAGGGGCATAACTCTATTAATAATGACATGATTGCCACGAAACATCAAACTTAAATTGTGTTTTGATATAACTGTTACATACTGACATGCCAAATAGAAACGCAATCACTGAAATCTTTCAAAAGCTATCTTGCTGAAACCACTAGTTTCACTTAACAAGAGCTGCCGGTAGGACAGCAACGCTCGACTATTCTTAGTGCTTGATAGTAAAAAAAAATGCTTGATACAGTTACCTCCTCCTGTTTACAGGTTGGGGTAATGATGGTGAACAAGTGTGCAAAGTTTCAAAGCCATATGTCAATAGACTTTGAAAATATTTGATGTATTACAAAAACTTTAACGTAAATTCGAAGTCGAAAAAGGGGCATAATTCTGTCAAAATGCTTGACACAGTTACCTCCTCCTGTTTACAGGTGGGGTAATGATGGTGAACAAGTGTGCAAAGTTTCAAAGCCATATGTCAATGGACTTTGAAAATATTTGAGGTATTACAAAAACTTTAACATAAATCCTAAGTCCAAAAGGGGCATAATTCTGTCGAAATGAGTTACCTTCCCCTGTCTACAGGTTGGGTCATGATGGTGAACAAGTGTGCAAAGTTTCAAAGCCATATGTCAATTGACTTTTAAAATAATTGAGGTGTACATGTACAAAAACTGAAACATAAGTGGTTACCCCGACTCCGACGCTCGGTTGACTAGAATAGCTCTACTTATTCTTATAGAATAGTTGAGCTAACAAGAGGTGTCGGTAGGACAGCAACACTCGACTATTCTTAGTGCTTGATAGTAAAAAAAATGCTTGATACAGTTACCTCCTCCTGTTTACAGGTTGGGGTCATGATGGTGAACAAGTGTGCAAAGTTTCAAAGCCATATGTCAATGGACTTTGAAAATATTTAGTTTAAATATATTTATTCCCGAAAGTATATATAATGTACATACATACAAATATATAACAAACAAAACATTTTACACAATGGAAAAGGATGAGAATGAAAGACAAGTCTTATAGAATTCTTCTCCTTGAACTATTACAAAAACTTTAACGTAAATTCTAAGTCGAAAAAGGGGCATAATTCTGTCAAAATGTTTGATAGAGTTACCTCCTCCTGTCTACAGGTTGGGGTCATGATGGTGAACAAGTGTGCAAAGTTTCAAAGCCATATGTCAATGGACTTTGAAAATATTTGAACTATTACAAAAACTTTAACGTAAATTCTAAGTCGAAAAAGGGGCATAATTCTGTCAAAATGCTTGATAGAGTTACATCCTCCTGTCTACAGGTTGGGGTCATGATGGTGAACAAGTGTGCAAAGTTTCAAAGCCATATGTCAATGGACTTTGAAAATATTTGAACTATTACAAAAACTTTAACGTAAATTCTAAGTGGAAAAAGGGGCATAATTCTGTCAAAATCCTTGATAGAGTTACCTCCTCCTGTCTACAGGTTGGGCTCATGATGGTGAACAAGTGTGCAAAGTTTCAAAGCCATATGTCAATGGACTTTGAAAATATTTGAACTATTACAAAAACTTTAACATAAGTGGTTACGCCGACGCCGACGCTCGGGTGACTGCAATAGCTCTACTTATTCTTATCGAATAGTCGAGCTAAAAATTGCTTTAAAAGGGGCATAACTCTATTACTAATAAGTTGATTGGAGCAACAATCCAACTTGACTTTCCTTTTGATATTACAACCTTACATGCCAAATATAAACACAATCACTGAAATACTTCGAAAGTTATGCTGCGAAATTGTCTACTGACAGACAGATTAAAATGGTCTGTACAGGATTTTGAAAAAATGCACCAATCTATTTTTTCATGAACATGACATAAATATAGTCACATTGCATATTATTGTTATGAATTACAGCAAAGGGTCAACTCTATACAAACACAGCATGGGTCAGCTTGGCCTACTAGTACTAACAAGAGCAGTGACGAATGCCCCCCAAAAAGGTTTCTTAAGCATGCAGGTATTATGAAAAGAAAAGAGAATGAAAGTAACTGATTGCTTAATATTGTTTTGTGAAATGAAGTGCCATTTATAGCAAACTAAACACCTTGGGACAAGGGTCTTGGATGCGACACATCATCTTGATATGATAGACATTTATGCCAATGTGACCTTTGGAGAAGGGACGTGGTTCTTGGATGCGACACAACGTTGTCATGTGATAGACATTTGTGTACAGTTATTTCAAAATCCCTCAATGCATGACAAAGTTACAGTCTGGACATGATTGTTTAGTAAGTGGGGTTGCATGGACGGACATGAGCCTTAGCCGCAACACATCATCTTAATATTGTAGACATTTTGCGAAGTTATTTCAAAATCCTTCCATGCATGACAAAGTTAGTCTGGACATGAATGTGTATCTTTAAACTCTTCTCGAGAAAATGAGTACCTTCAAACTACAAGTGTGACCTTGACCTTAAAGGTAGGGACAAGGGTCTTGAACGCGACATGTCGTCTTGATGTGGTAGACAAAACGGTAGTGTGACCTTGACCTTTGAGGTAGGGACGTGATTATTGGACACGACACATTGTCTTGATGTGGTAGACATTTATGCCTAGTTATTTTAAAATTCTTCGATGCATGACAAAGTTACAGTCCGGACACTATTGTGTGTACCTATAAACTCTAAATGTGATAAAGTGAACTTCAAAATGGTAGTGTGACCTTGACCTTTGAGATAGGGACATGATTACTGAATGCGACACATTGTCTTGATATGGTAGACATTTATGTTAAGTTATTCTAAAATCCTTTCATGCATGACAAAGTTACAGTTATTCTAAAATATTTTTGTGCATGACAAAGTTACAGTCCCGAAACTGCGAAATGTTAGTGTGACCTTGACCATTGAGGTAAGGACATGATTCTTAGACAAGACACATCTTTTGATGTGGTAGACATTTGTGCCATGCTATTTCGAAATCCCTCAATAAAAGACAAAGTTACAGTCCGGACACAAATGAAATGGGGACGAACAGAAAGACAGATGTCAGGTTTACCGTAGATGCAACCAGTATAGTTTTAATGGCCACGAACAGAAAAATAACAGTCAAAAATCAACTAATATCACAATAAAAGAATACAATTATGATTAGAATCAAGCTAAATAAACAATTTTTAAATAGGTATGGTGGCTGATTTGGTACGCTTTTGTGCGTCTAGTTGGCGCTAGCGACAAAGCACCAATTTTAACAGCGTGTTGTCGGACTTTCGTCTTGTCGCTAACGATGCACCCCAAACAGCGTGGGACTGCGGTGTCACATTGTCGTTCAGTTCAAAACGAAGGATTGGCTTATAAGCCAAGTGACAGGGCGACATCGCGACAATGTCCTGCATGACAACGGGCCATTTGGCGTGTTGTCACCTAAGCGGCAAGACGACAGTGCGACAACGCGCCATTTGGCGCTTTGTTGTATTGTCAGTTGCGCCAACTTGACGCACAAAAGCGTACCAAATCAGCCACCATGATAGTTCATTTATTTTAGTATTTTTACAAATTTTAACAAATGGAAACTAAAAAATGAGAAGTAGACTATTAAATAATATCTAAATTTTAACATAATGTTTTTACAAAAGTATAATTTTTTTATCACAACTATTCATTACTGTAATTACATTAATCTGTCAAGTTTAAAGGTATTGTATATTTATGAATCCTTTTATAAACTAACCTTTGAACTTGCCCCGGAAATGGGCAAAGCCGAAGTAAATATCACAAAACAGTAATTTTATGAGAGCTGTAAATTAGAAGAAAAAATGCTAATCTACGTCTCTGACAACCTTCCCTGAAACAAAAATAGTCCGTTTTTCTTTTGATTATAAAAAATGAACAGTATACCACTTTTAATGTCACGCAAATGGTCGTTAAAATGGGCGTATTGTTTTCAATTTAAACAGGAAGTATAATATTTACATTGTCACCGTAATATTTTTCGGGAAAACTTTATGTCAAAGTTATGACTGGTAGATGATTTTGATGTCGGTTCATTAAAGATCAAGATCCGTTTGGATTATAAAGTGTGAACGGTATGACCCATTTTACACACAGGTGTTCAACGCGTTGATTGGTCACTAAAAAGAAAAGATACATTTAGTCTTTTTGGCACCTGTTTAACAAACTTTTTCACTGAGCAACGTTCCTGTTCAGCTCAGGCTGTTTGGAACAAGACATCGCCTGTCCAAAAATTATCTACATAATCATGTCAGCATGTGCCTTTTACAAGTTTTATTCGGGTGTGGGCTGCGTTTATTGGCCTTCAGGACAGGGCGGACCGTGAGACAGGGCGGACAGTACCAGGGTGGACTGTGACTCGAGACTAGGCGGACCATATTTTGGGACAGGGCGGACCGTCACTCGAGACGAGGTAAACCGTGATTGGAAAAAGTATTTATATGTGGATTAATGTAATAAAAGTATTAAATCATTGATGTTTTTGTTCTTCTTATAAATATTTCAATGCAAATATAAAAGTAAAAATATGAAATAAGTTTCAAAAGTTCATGTGTAATTGTATATTAATTTGCTGAATGGACGATGTCACTCGAGACGAAGCGGACCGTGAATTAAAAAAGTCTTTAAAATATTTAATTCAAAATTAATTGTGGAGGATTTTTGTTTTCTTTATAACATTTCAATCTAAACCCTTTTATGTAATGGAAGTTACATATATATTAGAGTAGTTTAATACTTTTTTTTTCAAGAAATTATTTGTAACTGCGTCGACTTACGCAGGTGATAATTGACCAATTATCGGGATATTACAATGTCATTGTTTGTATAAGCCGCTAACACTGCTTAAATTGGTAAACTTTATTAAACAATAAGACACATAAAAACATATATTTTGTTGTACAATACACGAAATAACAATCATAACGAATTACATCACATTAAAATTATTTGCAATACAACACTGTGAATAACAAAATATGAAGTTACATATTTAAAGACAAAACTATTTTATATAAGCACAGACACATGAAATAATAAGAACACTGAAATAGAATTTATTAAACAATAAGACACATCAAAGACTTACAGTTTGTAAATTGTATTACAATACACACAGTGATGACGAATGACGAGTTTATATACAAATTTTACATCACATCACAACACATTATATACAATACAAATACAAGATAAAATGACATGACATGATATAATATACAGATATACGGAAACGAAATGATGAACATGTAACAATTCAAAACATCAAATATATTCACGTACATCTGGGATGTACGTATCGTATGTTCCAGCGTACATTGAACATTCATATACAATGTATATATATATTTATATATACACACACAGCACTTCTTTCCTTATAAAGGACCGTAACGTCTGGCACAACTGTCTAGAAATTTCTTTGTTGAAATAGTCTTATTGGAATATTCTGTCCATAGCTTCATTAATTTAGATTGTATAGTTCTTGTGGACATTCGTCGAATTCTTCTAAGTTTGGATTCTTTCACCCGTTTGTATCATAGGTATGTCAAAGGCTTCCTGGAACAATAAAGTTGAATATTATACTTATTTTTATATTACTACTGTAATCTAATTTATATCATAAGTGTTTCGTGGTTTGTCTTAATTACATCGTCCATTCAGCAAATTAATATATATTACACATGAACTTTTAAAACTTATTTTATATTTTTACTTTTAAATTTGCATTGAAATATTAATACGAAGAACAAAAACATCAATAATTTAATACTTTTATTACATTAATCCACATATAAATACTTTTTTAAATCACGGTCCGCCTCGTCTCGAGTGACGGTCCGCCCTGTCCCAAAATATGGTCCGCCTAGTCTCGAGTCACGGTCCGCCCTGGTACGGTCCGCCCTGTCTCACGGTCCGCCCTGTCCGTAATTCGTTTATTGAACGCCGCCTTTCCTTGATGATCCCGTTTATCATATTTTATTTGTTGTATTACCACACAAGGCCTTCACGACTTTATATCCTGGCAGCTGTAAAGTCTTGTCAGACGATTAATTTGAGAATACTTTGGCCACCAATTCTTAGAACTAGTATGCATGCCATGTTTGTCATAAGACAAGACTATGAAAAGTAGATGACCCCTGTCTATGACATTTAAAGTTCAAGTTCAAATTATGGAGTATTCACTATGATGGCTGATTTGTGCCATGTGGAATTTTTGCTTCGCATGTCAAAGACACGAAAATACGACAATGTAACAACTTTTTCCAATTTTCGTATTTTCACCGGGCGCTCTGCATAGCGGAAGTATGACACAATGGACACTTTGTGGTAATATTGTGTTTTTACCTGGGGCTCCATTAAGTGATTTGTTGCCACACAGCAGAGAGAAAATACAAGGCGCGAAGTCCTTCCTGGCATAGCCGACCATGACACAGTGTTCATCAAGCCTCCACACCATGAGAGTTTGTAAGCCTCCAAGGAATGTCCTTCAATACAGAAGAGCTGACTGTGAAAGCTTCAAGGCTGAACTGACGTCATATTTACCAAAGTTAACTTAAGAGACAGCCAACAGCTCGGCCGACCATTCTTGGAAGGTTTTTGAGAGTAAGTTGAAGTCACCAGGTACATTTCCTCCAAGACCATCTCGGGCAACAAGGTACACAAACCATGGATCACCAAAACAGTAAAGTCTCTCCACTGAAAAAGAAACAAGCTACTATCCAAATTCAAATCAACCGGATCCATCAAGGATAGGCGGCGATACCATCAGGCCAAAAGAGAAACCCAAAAGAAAGAACGACAAGAATATTGGCGATTCTTAGAAGACCTAATCGATGACAAAGATCCAGCTTCAGAACAACCATTAAAGCAAAAAAAGTTCTGGAATTACATCAAATCTTGAGAAGAGACAACTGCAGGGTTTCACCACTGAAAGACAAGGGCAAGTTATACGCAGAATCAATCGACAAAGCTAACATCCTAAACAACCAATACCAATCCGTTTTCACTAGGGAGGACAAATCCAGCATCCCAAATCCTGAGGGCGAACCATCCCCCACCATGCCTGACATAGAGATAACTCACAAGGGAGTGCTTATACTACTCGGGAAGCTCAACCCAAAGAAGGAAACAGGCCCAGACATGATCTCTGCGCGCATCCTGAAGGAAATGGCTGAACTGTGTTCGTCATACCAGGTCGTCATCTACAAAAAGTGCCTCTCATCTGGTAGCATACCTGAGGTGTGGATAACAGCCAACATGTCAGCCATATTTAAGAAAGGGGAATGCTTCAAAGCCAGCAACTATCGACCGGTATCCCTCACCTGCACAGCTTGCAAGATGCTGGAGCACATCATCTTCAGCAACATAATGAATCATCTGGACAGTCACAAGATACTAACCGACAGCCAGCATGGATTTAGAAGAAGGCTGAGCTGCGAAACCCAGCTACTAACGCTGACAGATGAGCTCACCAAGTCCATCGACCGGCGTAAACATTATGGCATCAGAAACCATACCCTGAAGTGGATTGAGGCATTTCTCACAGGCCGCACTCAGCACGTAGTCATTGATGGAGCAACGTCTGACCCAGTACCCGTTATCAGCGGAGTTCCCCAGGGAAGCGTGCTCGGACCCATACTCTTCCTGGTCTTCATCAATAACTGCCGTCCAAGGCCAGGATCTTTGCGGACGACTGTGTGGTATACCGGGAAATCGCCACTGAAGAGGACTGCCACATTTAACAGGATGACCTGAAGAAGCTGGCATTGTGGGAGAAACGCTGGGGCCTGAGTTTCCACCCAGAGAAATGCAGAATAATCAGGGTCCACAGGAAGAGGAGCCCAATCATATACCCGTACTACTTGAAGGGCCACACACTCGAGATAGACTCGACAACCAAGTACCTCGGAGTCCATATGTCTGGAAACCTCTCCTGGAACCAACACGTTGACAAGATTGTGAAGAAGGGCAACAGTACACGTGGCTTCCCTCGACGCAACCTGCGCATCAGTAATGAACAGGTCAAGAGCACAGCCTACATGTCACTCGTGTGACCAGGCCTTGAATATTGCTCCACCGTCTGGAACCCTTATACCAAGGACCTTACACGCAAGCTCGAGATGGTCCAGAGGAGAGCTGCAAGATATGTGACGAACCGTTACCACAACACCAGCAGCGTATCCTCCATGATCCAACACTTGGGCTGGGAGACATTAGAGGCGCGCCTGACCAAAGCCCAGCTGACCATGATGTTCAAGATCACCAATGACCTTGTGGACATACCAGTCAGCGATTACCTCACCCCTGCCCCGAGTCGCACTAGAAGTGACCACTCCAAGAAGTTCCATCTACCATCCACATCTACATCGTACTACAAGAACTCCTTCTTCCCTGGAACAGCCTACCTGCCCCTGTTGCAGAGGCCCCTGACTTGGTATCTTTCAAGCACGGGTTATCATCCCTCACATTCTAATCCGCCATTAGGGGCCCAGCTACAAGTACCCACTAGTGATATCCAAGGCTGTGCTGGCCGTGGCCACCGCAACCGGAGAGGTTTAGGTTGAAGAGGCGAAATGTAGCTGGACAGACTTTTTGTCTATATCTCTTTCTTTTGACCTATCCAACCTCTTCTAACTTTCTATCATTTCATGTATATTTCACCGCTGTGGGTTCGAATCCCGACAGGGACTTTGGATTCTTTCATGTGAGGAAGCTATCTAGCTAGCTTACGAAACGTCGGTGGTTCTACTCAGGTGCCCGTTCGTGCCTGAAATAATGCACAGAAGGGCACCTGAGGTCTTCCTCCACCAGTAAAGCTGGAACGTCGCGATATGACCTATACTGTGTCGATGTGATGTAAAACCCAAAACAAACAAAATGTATATTTCTTTTCTTGACCTAGCACCAGACGTCGCGTTATAATCAAGTGTGATTGCGCCGACGTACGATGTAGATGTAGATGAAGCAAAAGTATGACAAAGTATATATACCGGTAAGTACTTTGTCATATTTTGGTGTTTTCCCCAGGTGCCCAGTGGTGCAAAAATATGATATGGCACAAATCATCGACCGTAGCATTAAAAATTTGCTAGACATTTTTTGTGAAGGATATTCAAGAGTCAAGATAACATGGTCAAATTGTCATCTCTTTCCCTAATTTTGGTCAGCTACATAATCTAGTCCTGAATTTGTCATCTCGTCTCCATACATGTATTTTGGTCAACTTGTTATGATAAATGTTTAAAATTCAAAAGCTTGCTAATATGCTTAAAGATCCTGTAACACATTATTTTTATGGTTTTATATACAAATTATGATGCTCAAATTAAGATTTATCGATATTGTAAGTTCCAAAAAACATTATTTATAAAGATATTACCGAATTTAATATTTCATGTAAATAAAGGGAGGTAATTAGAATTTAGTTTTCTATAAATTTTAAGTCAATGTTTCCAATAAGAAATGAATGCATATAATTTAATGATTACCTTAAATATGTACAAATATTTGCAATACATATTTTACATATTCTTCCATGTTTGAAAATTGACAAATTTGCATAATTACATACATATATAATTCAATGAAGAGTGGTATGCAATCTCAATTACAAAACATACAGGATCTTTAAAAACATGCACTTATTTTGAATGTACAATCAATAAATTACAAGTACCTAGCATAATTTTCCAGGATTCATTGACAATGTATTTTAAGTCATGTATTCAAAAGTTTTACATTATATATCAGTGCATATGTTAAATCAAAGGGCTGCAAGCTCTGTGGTATTTTCTGATCTTTACAGTCTAAATCATACTGACTATCTGTATGTATTTTACTGTATTAGTTTATATTTATATACTATAATTCATCTTACGCAGCGACTGCGTTTAGATTTTTTTCTATAACAATTTGAGATTGATACATATGGAATTTTGCATGACTAAAGATGCATCAAAACATCATTTTTCATTTTTTATTACAGCCACACTTTATCCTTGCATATTGTGGCTACTTCCTTTAAAAAGACACTTAAAAAAATTGCCTCAACTAGGATTTGAACCTTAGGCCTCTCACACCCTAAACGAGCGCGCTACCTCTGCACCACGGTGAAGTAATACGTATGTAGCTTGAATAAAAACAAATACATTGTAATTCTAAATTGAGAATTTCCATTTCGTGTTTGTAATCCTTATTAATTACGAGGTATTTTGTTCACGATAAACCAGTGTTGTTTATGATGAAAATAATTTAGCGAAAAATCTTCTCGCCAAAACAGTCGGACATGTATATATTCCACTACTCGACAGTCAGATTTATTTGTGTACTACGCTCTGGAGTATTCGGTAATCGACATAGCTAAAAATAGCATTTTCATTGATTAAAATGATATTCATCCGCGTAATTTGTGATTGTAACCTCATATTTCTATTAACTTTATCTAAACTTTTAATACACTGTAATTCGTTAATTGCCTACATTAAAAATTATTCTTTCTTTTAAATTGCTGGTTTTTAAGCAGTTTTGAGTGAGAACTACTTTGCGTTGTTAGGTCTGTTAGCAAATTTTGTGTTAGACCGTGGATGTTAGCTTTGTATTTACTGATCTTGCGATCAGAAAATACAAAAACCAGTTGCATAGAAAAATTAGCTAATTTGACATCCACACAAAATTGAATATCTCAAAATTATGCATCAAATGAGGCAATAAAAATAATAAAATGCAACAGGGAAGAAGGTTGTTGATATGTATGTAATGTTTGCAAGCCATTTCCAAGTGGGAAGACTAATAATCATTCAAAGCTGCATTGTGACCTCAATTAGGGATTTTAGACCTTTACTAGACAGACAGGCGAAGTTTGTAAATTGTAGGACAGATTAGGGATCAGTAAAAGTTTTGCACACAGAATATTGACAGGCATTCTTGAAATGTGAAGGGTATTCTGTGTGATCAAAGGAATGAATGATATTATAACCATTATGTCGGATGAAATTTCATAGAATCACATTCAATGTGTTAATGTTGAAATGACTGGGAGACTTGCGCCACTACTTCTATACTGCATATTTACAAATGTTTGTTATTTGTAAACCCATATAAAGTTTTGCCTGTAAAGTGGAAATATATTGAATTTACATAGATTTGAAATTGCTATGCTAATTTGTTTTTATTTAATAGAAATAATATGCAAACTTTGGGGCAGAATAAAATGGTTTTTAATCTTTTTTAATTTTTATACATGTTACAAAATTGTTTATGTTTAAAAAGTAATATTAATAAAGTAATGTTTGTAAATTGATTTGATTATAGTGATAACTTTGTTTGCAATACTTATAAATTTTCCATATATTTATAAGCTGAAATTTTAACTGATCATCTAAACACATAGCTTCAATATAATTCTAGACTGGTAAGTTTGCGAAGTTTCAATCAATTACAACAATCTCTTAGGTGCACTTCATTGTGTTCATTGAATATTACTACCTATGTGTAGAGGTGCACATGTTGTGCATTTCAAGTGCACTTTATGTAACCTTGAGTGTGAACTCATCTGTATTATACAGCTAAATTAATATACATAAAGAGGTGTGATAAGGCCTAAAAAAGAAAATTGTTTGTTTCCAGTGTCCCTACCTTCCCTATTATTTGGCCACGGACCCTAAACTTTTTGAGGGAAAACTGGCCACATTTTTTGTTTGATGCTGCATAATAAACTTTGCGCCGCATATTCATATTTCCGTCGCATACACTTGATATAAAAAATAAATGCCTACCTACCTACCCTGTTTTTTAAAACCATGTCACTGGAAACAAACACTTTTTTTGTTAGGCCTAATCCAAAAATGATTCATCAAATTTGTGTTTCTCACTGTTCATACACGTTAGATTAATAGTAGCTACAGGCAGAGGTATTGTCTTGACCCTCTTGTCAGTGTTGGTTAAAGCCATTGTTGCATTAGTTTGATCCTTACTGTGCCAAGATTCCCTGGAAAATGCACACTTTTTAGCTTGACTATTCGATAAGAATAAGTAGAGCTATACTAGTCAACCGAGGGTTGGCGTTACCACTTATGTTAAAATTTTTGTAATACCTCAAATATTTTACATTGTATTTTCCAATATTAAGTCCATTGACATATGGCTTTGAAACTTTGCACACTAGTCTTGTTCACCATCATGGCCCCAACCTGTAGAGGAGGTAACTGTATCCAGCATTTTGACAGAATTATGCCCCTTTTTCGACTAAGAATTTATGTTCCTTTTTCGACTAAGAATTTATGTTAAAGTTTTTGGAACGTCTCAAATATTTTCAAAGTCCATAGACATATGGCTTTGAAACTTTGCACACTTGTTCACCATCGTGCCGCCAATCTGTAGACAATGATGATAGAAGGTAACTCTATCAAGCATTTTGACAGAATAATGCTCCTTTTTTGACTTTTTGGAATTTTGCATACCACCTCAGATATTTTCATATTCCAGGATTGATCAGTACATGTACTTCAAGGACTTGCTTATATTTAATGGCTTTCCAGTTGTAAAATTTTTGATGTAATTTGGCCTGTTAATGGTTTTTGTGTCTCCTGCTACACAGAAGGTGCATCATGCTAAAAAGTAGTCACGACATGTAGGGAACAAACTGGTCAGTTATCCCTCATTTTTAATTGGCTATCATTAGGAAACACATGTGACTTATCGGTCTTGTTACAATTTTTACCTTCCTTGCCAAAAGTGTGTCAATATTCTATTCAAAATGATTGACAAAGTGAAAAAATCAATATATTCAGCTTGTCAAAGTTTTTTATACAGAATTCATTACTATATCAAGAATTTGCTAACAGGATGCCATGTAGTTTCAAGAAATAATTTTACTGGCATTATAACTTAAAAAAAAAATTGGCATATCTTAACAAAACTTTGCAGAGATAAGACTTTATTTATTCTTATAATACCTTGCAAAAAATTTCATCAAAATTGAACATGTAATAAAAAAAAGTACACAAACTTTAAATTACTATACAACAGTTGTGCGGGGCAGGTCTTTGATGGCAAAATGTTATAATGAGACTTTATTTCTGTCAAAAAGGAAGCTATTTGAGTAATTGTAAAGAAGGTAATAATGCTACCTGTTAATTAAAGAACATATCTGGACATAAAAGGATTAAGTGATTTAAGCTTGTTAATCAATATTTGCAGTATTGATTTATAGATATTTCACTACATGTATTAATGATATTGTATTGTAAAAGCTTGTTATTTGTGCTGTGATGCATGATATTTCATACTGAATGGCAGACAGTTATGACATGGTCTGTAAAATTCTACATTTTACATCGGTATTACAACAACCCACCATTATTGAACATTACATTGAATATACTTTTAATGCAAAGCTCATCACATATGCTTGAAGTAACACAGGTATATATATAATGGTATGTGAACTGATGTGTTACATAGTAAAATTATTAGATGTTATAAAATATTAACAACATATACTGTCGGAGTAAGTGGGTATGTTACATTTTAGTGAAAATTTTAGTAAAAATTTTTAGTGGATAAAATGTTGGAAATTGTTTTGAAGGTTCATTGTTAACCAGGTTTTCCGAAGGAAAAAACTGGTTATTAGATTGAGGTATGTCGGCGGGGGCGGGCGGACGGCGCGGGCGGGCGGGCGTAAACAATTTCTTCTGTGCGCAACTCCTCCTACATTTCTCAACAGATTTTGACCAAACTTTCACAGAAGCTTTGTCATCAAGTGCCCTGGCGCATATTGTCGGGGTTTTGCGATTAGATAATATTTGACCTAATTATGGCCCTTTGTTTTTTTTCCTTATATAAAATATATAGTGAACAATTTCTTCTGTGCGCAACTCCTCCTACATTTCTCAACGGATTTTTTGACCAAACTTTCTCAGAAGCTTTGTCATCAAGTGCCCTGACACATATTGCCAGGGTTTTGCAATTGGTATATATTTGACCTAATTATGGCCCTTTGTTTTTTTCCTTATATAGAATATATAGTGAACAATTTCTTCTGTGCACAACTCCTCCTATATTTCTCAACGGATTTTGACCAAACTTTCTTAGAAGCTTTGTTATCAAGTGCCTGGCGCATATTGTCGGGGTTTTGCGATTAGATAATATTTGACCTAATTATGGCCCTTTGTTTTTTTTCCTTATATAAAATATATAGTGAACAATTTCTTCTGTGCACAACTCCTCCTACATTTCTCAACGGATTTTGACCAAAACTTTCTCAGAAGCTTTGTCATCAAGTGCCCTGACACATATTGCCAGGGTTTTGCAATTGGTATATATTTGACCTAATTATGGCCCTTTGTTTTTTTTTCCTTATATAGAATATATAGTGAACAATTTCTTCTGTGCACAACTCCTACATTTCTCAACGGATTTTGACCAAACTTTCTTAGAAGCTTTGTTATCAAGTGCCCTGGCACATATTGTCGGGGTTTTGCGATTAGATAATATTTGACCGAATTATGGCCCTTTGTTTTTTTTCCTTATATAAAATATATAGTGAACAATTTCTTCTGTGCGCAACTCCTCCTACATTTCTCAACGGATTTTGACCAAACTTTCTCAGAAGCTTTGTCATCAAGTGCCCTGACACATATTGCCAGGGTTTTGCAATTGGTATATATTTGACCTAATTATGGCCCTTTGTTTTTTTTCCTTATATAGAATATATAGTGAACAAATTTCTTCTGTGCACAACTCCTCCTACATTTCTCAACGGATTTTGACCAAACTTTCTTAGAAGCTTTGTTATCAAGTGCCTGGCACATATTGTCGGGGTTTTGTGATTGGATAATATTTGACCGCATTATGGCCCTTTGTATATATTTTTTCCTTATACAGAATATATAGAGAACAATTTCTTCTGTGCTCAACTCCTCTACATTTCTCAACGGATTTTGACCAAACTTTCTTAGAAGCTTTGTTATCAAGTGCCTGGCACATATTGTCGGGGTTTTGTTGATTGGATAATATTTGACCGAATTATGGCCCTTTGTATATTTTTCCTTATACAGAATATATAGTGAACAATTTGTACAGTGCGCAACTTCTCCTACATTTCTCAATGGATTTTTGACCAAACTTTCACAGAAGCTTTGTCATCAAGTGCCCTGGCGCTCACTAAATTCCCATGTTTCTACCAAGACATCATTCAAGTATTTTTATACGCCCGTTTGAAAAACGGGACGTATTATGGGAACGCCCCTGGCGGGCGGGCGGGCGGCGGGCGGGCGGCGTCCAATTTTTGTCCGGAGCATATCTCCTACATGTATGGAGGGATTTTAATGAAACTTCATATAAATGTTCACCACTATGAGGAGCAGTGTCGCGCACATGAACCAGGTCTCTAGGTCAAAGGTCAAGGTCACACTTAAGCTCATTGAAAAATGCTTGTCCGGAGCAAAACTTCCACATGTATAGAGGGATTTCAATATTACTTGGCACAAAATGTTCACCATTGTGAGGCGGAGTGTCGCGTGCAAGATTCAGGTCCTTGCGGCCAAGGTCAAGGTCACACATAGAGGTCAAAGTTCAGATAAAAATATGAAGATGTGTATATGGACCATTTAGTCATCATTTATTGAGGGATTGTAACACAAATGGTCATTATCAAGACTATGGGGGATCTTT
>NW_026858738.1:0-65789 GCF_026571515.1 Ruditapes philippinarum | reverse complement strand
AAAATGTAACATTAAATGCTGTGTTAAAGATACAGAAATGCTAGAAATATTTCGAAACAAGTATGTATAATTTTGATATTTTATATCAAAAGCATTACACTCTTTAAAAGCAATTAAAGGTTGTATTGAAAGAAAACCTAATTGGCGTTATGATACACAATATGCCAATGCAGCTTAATTGACTGATCTTTAATGAGACCATGCAATATTTATTATATAGCAATTGTCTGACTAGGAAAACACAGACCCTACGAGTTTGACATTGATTGATAGTAGGCTATAACACAGTTGTACAAATCTATTGTGTACGACAAATGTGTGGTCGGAAGCTTAAGCTGTTTGCAATGGTATTACAGCATTGTAACAGACTTCAAGAGAATAAATGTTTTGAATACTTTTGCCTATGCAAAATCAGTAAATCGTTCAGTTGCCCAATGGCGTTGTTACCCAGTGAGCTATCGAAATATGCCTTGCTCTGCATGATTGTCAGCCTGATAGCATTTTACTTTAGATAAACTGTAAAGATGATTTGCACACACACACACAAAACAATAAAAGCAAATGAAGCAATGCTCCCTATTGAATTTTAGTTTAGTTAAGAACTAAAAGTGCAGCTTGCATTTTGATAGAATGACATCAGTCAATTAAAATTTAAAATTATCACACCCTTAACTTGTCAATATAACATGAGCTAACGGTGACAAGTTAAGTTATATTTTCTTATGTTACTTTTACATCTAATGTACAGGCGCCAAATTTCTTAATATTTTTTGTAGCCAACTTATAAAATACAATAAAAATTGTTCGATTCAGATATTTTATTTTTAGACACTTATTTGTAATTTATAGCTATACAACTTGAATTAATTAAGGACATCTGAAATCATTATAAACCATCTTTGAAACTCTTAAACATGTGTCCTTTTTGTATCTTTAGGCTTTTCTTTAGGTTTGGACAGACTGATTAATTACATATATTAAACATAAATTATGTTTTCAAGGCAGGGGTGCTGATATAAGTGTATTAACTATATAAACGGGAAGTAAGTTATGATTACAGTTGTATCATTATAATTAGTAAATTTATGTTTAACAAGATATTTTGAGTTAAAGGGACTCTACTGCCATGTGTACCATTTGATGTAGATCTAGATGGAAAAACTCCCAACATTTTTTTACTCAAATCGAGCTAAGAATCGCACAAAAAAATCGATAATCAGTTTAATTCTAATCTTATTCATTCGTTATATTTTTGGGAAGATTTTTTCCATTTTAGGTGATCTATGTAAGAATTTCAAATTTTATGTTTTTCAGGCTTTCATACCTCATTGGAGCTCCTTCAACTTCTTTTTTACTTTATTTTAGCTCATGTTTTACTTACAGATGTCGCTTTTGGCTGAGGAATTGCCTTAATAGCTGTGGCATAAGAATTGCAGCCACCGTTTATACCTGTGTGATCGTAAGGGGCGGCTATGTCACTGGAGTCTATGTATCTTTTAGCTCCAGCAGCTTAAGTGGTTTTCACTCTGTGTTTGCTATAAGTTTGTAACATCAGGGAAGAGCAAATCATCTTTCTGTTTCGGCGCACATTGACAATATGTATTAGTCCCATAAAATAAAAAAACAAACACTCACCAAGATGCAACTAATTTTTTAAAAACAAATGAATAAAAATTATTCGTTGGTAAAAAATTAATTAAATGCTTCTTCTTTAGGTTTGGGTGGAACCGTACGTGTTAGCAAATGATTTCATGCGGTCGCCATTCCCTGTTAATGAAATATACAGTATATTTCTTATTTCTTTCATACTAGTATTTTAGAAGCATTTTATTTCAAATTTCAAACAATGATTTCAAACACTATAGGCAAATAGCTTGTTCCACTTTTGTATGTTTCCTTGATGCTTATAGTCAAATCCTCCTGTACTTAAGAATATCATATTTCACGGTGGATATGTTCGGAAAAACTCTATTTTGATAAGAGTGTTACGATTTTAAGATCCTATCTTATTAAAGGTGCCGATATGTCTGAGAATGTAAGATCCATAATTAGCAAAACAAGCATTGCTTTTAAATAATTAAGTATATAACACTTTATCAACTGTTAATACGAATGTGAATGTAATTAATATATTTAATTTTATGTGTTTCACAGAATTATGGTCATTATGTGCACTTACCCCTGAAGAATGTTTGAATATTTAATAATAAATCTTTATAAAGTGTTTAGCTGTCAAACATGTAAACACCCCTTGAAATACATTAATTTATTGAAACATCAAGGCCTGAATTTTGAGGATTTTTACTGTCGTTACATTACTATTAAAATAGTTATATATGCTACTATAAAATGTTGTTGTTAAATTTAATGCAAGTCAAAGATACGCTGCAGATATTTTACTGAATGTTAAGTAAAAAGGGTTTTAAGTACTATTATTATACGTAAGTATTAAAGGCCCATAATGCCCAAGAAATATTTTTTTCTTTTGACTTCGCGAAATCATTTTATGTTTGGGTTCTTTTATAATGTCCAAAAAGTTACTTATTACATTTACTTCAATTACCTAAACAATCTTTTGCTTCTGTTGCTTTTTGACAATAAGTAAAATTAAAGTGATTTAGTATTTTGTATAGAAGTCAAAATATTACTATTTTTACTTTTTGTTACTTTAGTGAAAAATAGTTTCACAGTCAGCAATTCATTCTTTAGGTTATAAGCATCTAATATGCTCTAACACCATTATCAAAACATTTAAAAGCTCATGATTGCCTTTTCTAAAGTAGAATCAATTAAATTTTTCTGAGGCATAATGATCCTTTAAGTACTATAGCATAAGATAAATGATATGTACTATAAAAATAAATTTAGTATCAAGTATTATATAGTATGGTATAGTTACTGTACCATAAATCTGAGTATTTGGTAATTATATTCTCATGTCAATTTAAAATCTTTAACATTAAAGCATTCATGATTCAAAATTAATAAAAAGAATATGTATTTAAATACACAGCGATAGTGTTTGGATCAATATACCTTTACTTTTGAACTTGTACCAATAATTTGTCAACTTTACAAGATAACAGTCTAAGGTTTTTATGCCAGGTCAGACTGAACTGGAAGAATAACCGTCTCTTTAAATTCTACATAAAACATACGGGATAATTTTTATTAACAACGCTATAATTATTTTTGTGCACTGGATTTGCTGATTATTTCTAAAACATTAATACAAAATGTAGTACACGTTCGTCATATTATTATTTATAAATAGTAATCATTTGATATTAAAGAAAATCGCTAGAACTGATGAAATCAAAATTTCCAGAACGATTCTTCTTGATCTTGTATACTATTCAAACATAAAACCTTCAAAAGTGCATGTTTGATTCGCAGGAAGAAAAACGATAACAATATCTTTACAACAGTAAAACATGTTTTATCACACAATATCTAGGAATGCGAAGCAAACAAGAATGTGTTATCGAAATGAATTTATGAAAACTGAAATGCTACAATTGTTTTCTAGGAATTGCATAACATTTAATAGATCTCCCTATTCGATATTGTTGACACAGAATGGTGAAAATCAATTTTAATTGGTCTGAGACAGGAATAAAAGCTTCAATTTCTTTGTGTCTTAGTTTTACGCTCAGGCCAATTTAATTACATAAGAAAAACCAAAACTGCACAGTTCATGTTCATTAATTGTCAATATTTATTGAATGCTAGGAGGCATATACGGTAGCTTGCAATAACCATTACCATCCATGAACAGGCTCAGTGAAACCGAGCCTGCAACATTTTCAATTTTCCCATGTGAGGCTGTCTTCTGTTTTATTCTGGTTTTCTCTGTTTTGCAAAAACAAAATTATGCTGAGGAAACGCATTTACTTTTGCTCTGTATAAAGAGGGAGATATTTAAGAATGGGACTTATCCTCACAATATAGTAAGAATATCATATGTCAACTTATCCCCCGGAATATATGGCTTCGGGATAATTGATTCCAGCATTTTAAGTGTTGAAAATTGAGTACCGCTAAAGCCGATCCTATGGGGCGTAAGGGTTGTTTTTTTATCCCTCATGTACCGACTCAATTAAACCGAGTTGGCAATTTTCATGTTATTTTGTTGTTATTAATTTTTCCGAGGGATCACCCTTTGTCCAGATTTTTATGAGACTCTTAAACTTTATCTCTACTCATCACTCCTGTTATTAAATTCCATCAAATCTGTTTTTCATTCATACTACGCAATAAGAAACGAATTCTCACTTCATGTTTTGCAGAAACTTTTTTAAACGGTTTGGTCCAGAGATAACATTAATTTTTCATTTACAGTTTAACGGTTTTGTCTGAAGTAATAAATGTCTACGATTTGATAAGAAACGGTAATAATCTATGTTCCTAAACATGACATTACATTCATCAAATATCTTAACAAGTTTCGCACGAGATAAACAATGCTATTTTAGTGTTGAACATTTAATTTTATTACGTTATAAATAGCCAAATTGCACACGTAGAGCCATTTCATTTTTCTGTGTGTTTAGCCCTGAAATGTGATCTTCAATTTATTAAAGAGTTGTTTTTTGTTGTTTTTTTTATAATCTTATTTATATATTATTTAACATCTGCCCATTGTACGAGTATCATTACATACTTGAACATTGTTTTTGCTTTTAACTAAATCAACTGATCTGTCTCAAAGTAAATTTAATAAAGATTTTCCCACTAAGCTTATCATGTTAAAGGTATATTCTCTCAATATGAATGAAAAAGCAACACAAATATGATCTCGAATGCGACTTCTTGAGTTATTTGTCTGATCACACACAATACTGTTAAAAATTTTCTATCAATACAACATTTATTTACCTTAAACACATTTTAAATGTTACAGTTTACAATGTAAGCAGTGCATTTCAAGAGGGTATTTCCATTTAAAACACCATGTTTTCAAATATTCTCACACAAAACAGGGTTATTAAGTTTGCAGAATAAAAAAGAAGTAAATGATTAAAAGATATCACATGCATTTTAATAACTACATCCATGATATAAATTCATATCAATTATATTTAAAATGTAATAAAGAGAAAAGTAAACGATATATTCAATTGCAGCTCATAAGTGTTGAAAATTCAGTACCGCTCAAGCCGGTAATTGGGGGCAAAAGAGATGTTTAACTTTTTTCTTAATCCTTCATGTACAGATGCCTCCGATAGATCACACTTTTCCAGATTTTTGTTAGTAATTAATTACTTACGAGTTAAATGTACGTATCAAACAAAGAAAATTATCAAATTGATACCTTATGAACGCCCAAAACGGCTAAATTGAAAATGTTGCATATTTTGTAGGACTGCGCATATTCATGGACGAAAGTAGAAAAATGCAACCTACCGCCCATGCCCTTTATCACCGGTTTAAAAAAGATCACACAAAACACCTACATTATCTAAAGAATATGCTATGTGAACAAAACGAGAAAGATATATAAGGTTTATGTGAACGAATAAACAGTTACATTTTAATGTCAGACCCTTGGTCATTTGTTCTTGTACCGTGGTAAATGTCACTTCAGTCAGCATATGGTCAATCATTTGAGTCCACATGCTTTAATTGACCACTTAATGTTTTGATTCTACTACCAATGATATACGTGCAGTCCTTGTTTACTGGACACTTGATTGGTACATTAGAACTGTTAAACAACGTTTCGATAAACAACAATATTAATGTCATTATGATAAAGCATGAAATATTTTGCTGTGCTTTTTGCACTTTTATCTCCAGGTGGAGGCAGAAATTATAACAGTTATACCAATCAGTTCATAATGGTGATTTGTGTTTCTCCTTTTAGAAAAAAAGATTATTTTGTTTTGAATTTAAAAAAACCCAACAATTTCAGTTAATGCTGTCTAATGTTTGTTATTAATTTTTCATTGGCATAGTATTCTTAAATTTAACATTTTGTCACAAATACTTATTATTTGTTCAATTAAATAGACAATTAGGAATTAATCAACTGACGATTTGGGTGACTAAAGGTAACCTAAAATGTGATGCATTTCACAGAAAGGAAGATGAAGTGCTAAACGTGCTAAAAATAATTTAGGGACTACTGGTCATGTGGGTAGAAATCCCGTCAGAGGAAGTTCTTGTTTCCTATAGCAAGAAACTTGACACTCATTGCTACGTAGTGGATCCAGAAAGTTCTAACGACAAACTGGACACTGTTTATATGTTTATAGGCTTACATCTTTCAACACAATCGAAATAAAATTCATATTTAATAAACATTGTTATGGCAAATAAAAAGAAAAACACTTGTAGCAGTTTCAGCAAATAACATTTTATAATCATCCCCATTCTTACCACGCTTTATATCTAAAATGGACTTGTTCATATTTCAGTCGATTAGAAGTTGCCTTTCAGAGTTGAGGCATTAGAATTGCCACCGTTTATTCCTGCGTGATCGCGAGTTTATGCATGTCTTAGCTCTTGCAGGTGAGATGCTGTTGACCCCTGGTGTTACTGTAAGTTTGCTACACCCGAGGTTAGCCAAAAATCATCTTTCTTGTGATCTTATGTGTGTTGGTGCTCCGAAAAAAACAACACAAACACACCCAAACAGCCTCGACCATTTGTCACTATTAAGGATAAGTTTCAAAATTTGCAAGCAAACAGTGCAGAACATGATAAGACGACATATACATATCCGCTGATATTAGGCTGTACTGGTCACATGTGTAAATGCAATTGTCAAAAGACAGTCTAGGGGTTAATTTCACTCTTCCAGTAAACTGCCAATAAAAATATTTTTAAAATTATGTTACAAGCACGGAGTGAACCCTAAAACCTTTTAGCTTTTAGATGAACAATAAATTCCATAAAAGTGATGAATGCATCCTGTAACAAATAGAAATTCTATTCAATGCATTAAATGTGTTTGTTAGACTTTATATTATGAATCCAAAAAGAACAACCACACGCGTACATTCAGTTATTATGTCTCCCCCACCTCGGGGGGGAGACATATTGTTTTTGCCCTGTCCGTCCGTCCGTCAGTCCGTCCGTCAGTCCGTCCGTCCGTCAGTCCGTCAGTCCGTCCGTCCATTCTTCGTTTCCGGACGATAACTAGAGTTCCTTTTGACCTACAGCCCTCAAACTTCATAGGATGATTGGTCTTATAGAGCTGATGATCCCTATTGTTTTTGGGGTCAGTAGGTCAAAGGTCAAGGTCACACTGACCGTTGGTCAATTTCTCGTTTCCGGATGATAACTAGAGTTCCTTTAGACCTACAGACCTCAAACTTCATAGGATGATTGGTCTTATTGAGCAGATGATCCCTATTGTTTTTGGGTCAGTAGTTCAAAGGTCAAGGTCACAGTGACCGTTGGTCAATTTCTCGTTTCCGGATGATAACTAGAGTTCCTTTTGACCTACAACCCTCAAACTTCATAGGATGATTGGTCTTATAGAGCTGATGATCCCTATTGTTTTTGGGTCAGTAGGTCAAAGGTCAAGGTCACAGTGACCGTTGGTCAATTTCTCGTTTCCGGATGATAACTAGAGTTCCTTTTGACCTACAGCCCTCAAACTTCATAGGATGATTGGTCTTATAGAGCTGATGATCCCTATTGTTTTTGGGGTCAGTAGGTCAAAGGTCAAGGTCACACTGACCGTTGGTCAATTTCTCGTTTCCGGATGATAACTAGAGTTCCTTTAGACCTACAGCCTCAAACTTCATAGGATGATTGGTCTTATTGAGCAGATGATCCCTATTGTTTTTGGGGTCAGTAGTTCAAAGGTCAAGGTCACAGTGACCGTTGGTCAATTTCTCGTTTCCGGATGATAACTAGAGTTCCTTTTGACCTACAGCCCTCAAACTTCATAGGATGATTGGTCTTATAGAGCAGATGATCCCTATTGTTTTTGGGGTCAGTAGGTCAAAGGTCAAGGTCACAGTGACCGTTGGTCAATTTCTCGTTTCCGGATGATAACTAGAGTTCCTTTTGACCTACAGCCCTCAAACTTCATAGGATGATTGGTCTTATAGAGCAGATGATCCCTATTGTTTTTGGGGTCAGTAGTTCAAAGGTCAAGGTCACAGTGACCGTTGGTCAATTTCTCGTTTCCGGATGATAACTAGAGTTCCTTTTGACCTACAGCCCTCAAACTTCATAGGATGATTGGTCTTATAGAGCAGATGATCCCTATTGTTTTTGGGGTCAGTAGGTCAAAGGTCAAGGTCACAGTGACCGTTGGTCAATTTCTCGTTTCCGGATGATAACTAGAGTTCCTTTTGACCTACAGCCCTCAAACTTCATAGGATGATTGGTCTTATAGAGCAGATGATCCCTATTGTTTTTGGGGTCAGTAGGTCAAAGGTCAAGGTCACAGTGCAGTGGGGGAGACATGCGCTTTTTTACAAAAGCATCCTCTAGTTTTTTTAATATTCAAATCGATTTCGAACAAATATGTTCTTCGTCAGTGAATAAACAGGAAGTGAATAAACAGGAAGAGACGTCACATGACGTCAACGTCCGAGATGGCGGGAAACATACATTGTTACGTTACGTTATATTAAATTTCATTAAAAATTAATAAAGTTAATAAAGATTTCGATATATATATATTAACATTCACGGATTATGAAATACAAGTATTTCCTATATAAAATATATAAAAAACAATAATAGGAAACAACGTGAATGTTACGTAACGTGTATACATGCATAAAACAGATGAGATATGATATAGGAAAAAGTTTATAAACATTAATAATGGAATGTCTACGCAAAAGAACTTACGGAAAAATTAAATGTCGTATATAATTTTTGCATTTAATCCAGATGGTGAAAACGTCTTAAGCTTATGAATCCAGTAGGTTTCTCTACATAGACGCTCCATTGTGTCGCTGACAATCTCAAACGGTATAAATGAAAAGTCATTAAATGAATGATCAATTGAATTAAAATGCGTTGCAACAAGAGTTGAAAACGCTGGATCTTTGAAATTTGTAATATCAAATTTATGACTATTCATTCTACGTGAAACCGGTTGAGATGTCTGGCCAACATATTGCATATTGCATTTTTGACAGGAGATTAAATAAATAACATTATTTGTAGAACAGTTTGTAGGGTTTCTCAGTGTATATTTTTCGCCTGTGACACTGCTTGCAAAAGATACATCCGAATAATTCGATTACAATGAGAACGTCTACTTCTGCTACAAGGAGAAGAAGAATGAATTGACATTTGCTTTGAAAAGCTAGAATGCACAATATGATCACGGATATTTTTGGGTCTCTTAAACGCAACAATAGGTTTGTAAGTCTCAAAAACATATTTTACAGTTTCACTTTTTGACAACTTTAGTAAGTCCCAATATTTGTTTAAAACGTGACCAATGTTAGGAAGATGAGGATTATAAGTAACAACAAATGGTATAACAAAATTAGATTGGCTACTTTCTGTGAGTCGCAGTGCCTCATTTTGACTCATAGAATTAATTTTCTCAAATGCATTGTCAATTACTTCTTTCGGGTATTCACGTTTCAGAAAAAAATCTTTCAAATCAACTAGAGAGTCCTCGAATGTACTGTCATCAGATATTATTCTGCAGTAACGCTTGCCTTGACTGTATGGTATACCATTCTTGCACGCTTTTGGGTGACAAGAGGTATAATGAAGATACTGATGATTATTAGTGTTTTTCACGAATATGTTCGTTGAAAGAGTGCAATCATTTTTGGAAACACGCACATCAAGAAAATCAACACATGAACTGGAAATGGTTTGCGTAAACTTAATCGTCGGATGAAAATCATTTAGATCACGAATGAAATTTTCGAGTTCCTCGCGAGTATCGTCCCAGATTAGAAAAATGTCATCCAGGAAACGTAGCCACAGTGTCGGTTTGATATTTCGTGACTCGATAAAGTCCTTTTCCAGTTTCCCCATGAACAGGGAGGCATATGCTGGCGCCATAGATGATCCCATAGCAGTACCGCACGTTTGCGTGAAAAACTCATTATTAAATTCGAAAATGTTATTTTCAAGAACTATCCGTATAAGATTAGAGAGCACTGGTGTTTGTAAATTATGATCACTATTTCCTTCATTTAGAAAATATTCACATGCTTTTATGCCGTCAGAGTGCGGAATACATGTATACAGTGAAGATACATCCATTGTAACTAATAATGAGTCTTTGCTTTTCAACTTCACATTTTTAATTTTTTGAATAAAATCCGTCGTATCTTTAATGAAAGATGGGAGTCGGAACATATACGGTTTTAATATGCTATCCAAATATTTTGAAATATTCTCAGTCGGTGAATTACAGGCGGAAACTATAGGTCGACCCGGATATTTTAACGGAAGATCAGCATTCGGTTGTTTATGCGTTTTTGGAAGAACGTAAAATGACGGTGTGCGACATTCATTAGGAAAAACGTCGAATTCGTGGTCAATAGCATTGTTTCTCTCAGTTAGTTCCTCTACACATTTGCTTATATTTTCTTGAATGTTGATCATTGGATTATAACTCAATTTTTCGTAGAATGCGTCATTACCAAGTTGGCGTAAAACTTCATTTTTATAGTCTTTTCTATTCATTATTACTATGGTATTTGATTTATCTGCCTTTTTGATAATAATGTTTTCGTCACGGGATAACTTCCAGAGACTTTGTCATTCCGTTTTTGATATATTTGAGAAACGTTTATTTTTGTTTTCGCAATGAAGAATTTCTTCTGTGACCGCGGTTTTTGTTTTGGAATATTGTTCTGTGGGCGTTGTTCATTGTGATTTTTTTGTGTTTTCTTAGCTCTTTTCTTCTTCTTAGAAGTCGTCGCTTTGGGTTTTCTCAGTAATCAACGGCTGAGTATTTGAAACATTTTCTTTCAAAAAATTCAATTTCTTTGCATGTCTTTTTTCTATTGTCGTTCTGGATTTCTCGATCGAATCACTTATTTCTTTGTCAAGGTTATCCAATTGTTCATTATCTAAGTCTTTTTCTAGATCTGCTCGCAGTTTTTCCATCTCCGATGTCAGTTCATTTGACCTTCTCATATGATCTTCTTTGATCATCTCGCAGACTTCAACACTTACTCTATGGAGAAGGGAGTCTACTTTCTCCTGCAGTTTGTTTGACGTGCCGCCGACGGCCAGTTTGAGTTTAAGTGACAGTCCTTTTGGGATTACGTCCTCGGCTCGGCAGTTTTGAAGAAACTTTACGTGGAGAATTCCTTTCATCTGTTTAGTTGCCATCTTCTTCAATTGAAGTTCGCGTGGATCTCTAGTAGATGCCATGTTGTTCTTAAATATTATTAAATATGAATCCAAAAAGAACAACCACACGCGTACATTCAGTTATTTTTTTAATATTCAAATCGATTTCGAACAAATATGTTCTTCTACAGTGAATAAACAGGAAGTGAATAAACAGGAAGAGACGTCACATGACGTCAACGTCCGAGATGGCGGGAAACATACATTTTACGTTACGTTATATTAAATTTCATTAATTTTTTTTTTTTTTTTAAACTTTATATTGTAATAAATGTCCGGATGATCAGCAATATAGATGGGAAATTTAACTATTTAGGTGTTAAGCTAATTGCATTATATTCCTCATAACGTTTATAGAAGGCGTTGTTCATTTATTACTTTTACGTTTGTTCGGAAAATAACACGGATTGAAATTAATGTAAAATATTTTGTTTGATCTTTGATGAACGCGTTGTAAATAAAGTGCATGCAAAAACGAAAGAACCATAACAAAAATATATTGCAGTTATTGACAGATTTAATTAAGATAATAAACAACGGAAGTCAAACTGAGAGTGAAGTTCAATTAGAAGTATTAATGAAATGTAGCCCCCATAACATCTTTTCGCCCCTTTTATTGGTTTTCAACTGGAATAATGTGTACATTAGTTAATAAAATAATTTGTTGTTACTTCAACAAAGAGCCTTTAAATCAAGCATAAAATGTCAATCTGACTTAAGTTCAGATCTTTTTATTTATTGCTTGTAAATCTGATTGCCAGAAAACTATTTTTAGCCATGCAATCACCGTCCTCTACGGATAATCATTATCCTAAGTATTAACATAAACATTTTTTTGATTTTTATAATATAAGAAAAATATGTTTACAAATAAAGTCGAAATAATAGACTCAATTTTTAATTGATAAGATTGTTCTGCCAGTTTTCCTGCTGGTTATATGAACAACGCCATGTTTGTTCTCGAAATCGTGAAAATTACCTACACAGTATTGGTTTTTCAGAGGTTAAACTAAGAAACCGCATCGCTTTCAAATTCCAAAAGCTTGTCAATAATTGGCTGTCTTGACAGGTGACGAGAAGGTGACAACCATTTGGTGGTCGTCAGATCCTAATGCACAGCGTTGATTAGGAGCTGATTTTAATCAGATTAGTTTTGTTAGACAAGATACGATATTGTGACAAACGAAAACTATAAAACAAACATTGTATTCCACTTATAAATTTACAATTAAAAATCTCATCGGGAAATACCACGGCATCCCCATAACAGCTACTAAGCCGTGATATGCTAATTAGCGCGCTGGGTAATATGAAATTTTGCTTAAAATCAGTAATATCATACCCGCGAACTTGACTAGCTATTGGAAAACAATTATATATTTTCTATCTTTTTATCTTTTTTTATTGCGTGTCACTTTACCTCATACATGTAACAGTTAGGGATTGCGACCCAATTTCCGTTTCAAAGTACGCAAAGCAAGAAAAGAATTAAAGGGTTTATACATGTCTGTGATGTCTATATGAACTAAGTACTTTGCATTTAATGTCCAGTGACAATATGCTTTTGGCATAGTGAAAAAATACAAATACACATGTAAGAGCTTTAAAATGTTTTAAAAGAGTTATGGAAATTGCAAGGAAGGCGGATTGAGGAAGGGAATAATAATTGTTTAATAATTGAAACACATGTCCTATCTTACACGTTATCATCTTCACGGAATTCAGACACATTGACTCCAAACCTTCCTCGGTGCCGTAAATGCATTCATTTTATTAGCTCGACTATATGAAGTATATGGAGAGCTGTCATACTCGCCCCGGCGTCGGCGTCGATTTCAGATTAACGTTTTGGTGCAGTAAATATTTTTCACTATAACTTTGTCATTTCTTAAGGTATCAACTTCAAACTTCAGATATATGTTCCTTATCATCAACCACATATTATGTGATAAGGTTCATAACTCTAGCACCAATATTTTTAGATTTATCACCCCTTGAACTTAAAATTTTCCTTAAAAAATACTATTTTTACTGTAACTTCTTTATTTCTTAAGGGATCAACCTGATACTTCAAATATATGTACCTTATCATCATCCCCATCTTATGTGACAAGGTTCATAACTCTAGCACCAATACTTTCAGATTTATCTCCCCTTGAACTTAGAATTTTTTTTTAAATATTATTTTTTACTGTTACTTATTTATTTCTAAAGGGATCAACTTCATACTTCAAATATATGTACCTTATCATCATCCACATCTTATGTGACAAGGTTCATAACTCTAACACCAATGTTACAAGAATTATCTCCCCATAAACTTAGATTTGTTTATTAGAAAAATGTTATTTTTTACTATAACCTTTTGAGTTTTAAAGGTATTTACCTCAAACTTCAAATACTTATTCCTTGTCATCAATTACATTTTATGTGACAATGTTCATAACTCTTGAAGCAATATTTACAGATTTATCTCTCTTTGAACTTAGGATTTTCTTTAAGAAATATTATAACTTCTTTACTTTTAAGGTATCTACTTCAAACTTCAAATATATATTTCTTATCATTACACACATGTTGTGTGACAAGGTTCATAACTCTAGCGTGTCTATCTCTAGAATTATTCCCCTTGATCTTGGAATTTATGTAAACAAATGTTATTTTTTTACTATAACGTAATACATAATTATACATAATTGATTTTTCTTTCATAGTTTTGTCCTCCTTACTGCGTCCAGTATTTTATAAGTCGAGCTTCGCTGTCTCCTGTGACAGCTCTCGTTTATCATCAAAAAAGGAAAGGTGTTTCATCCTTTAATGTACCGGACAATTTAATTACCCAATCATTCAATTCGAATGTCTTTACTCGTATATATTAATAAAATGGTCACCCTGAACGATTATGTGTTGACAACGTGTCAATGTATTTACTAATATTAATAGAAAAGAAAGTGTTTTTTTTATGGTTGCAATGTACAAAGTTACAACTTGTATGATTATGTTGCCATGATCGTTTCATGCTTTCTTTGGCATTGCATTCGTTAATTTGACATACTCATTATCCACGAAAGAGTTTATCATTAGCCAGAATTAAAATGAAAGTTTAGTGAATTAGCGAAATCAGATGCTTGCTATGATAACAAATTCTATATTATATTATAATTTCAAATATTGTTTTTGTATGATTTTTTTCCTTCTAAGATTGTTTAATTATTATTATAATGTAATGACTCTTGTATATTTCTACTACTGATTGGTAATTTTATGTGGGGATTTGATATTATGTCATTCCGAGGAGGCTATCAAGTTTGGGACCATGTCATCAAAATAATTTCATTCGCTCAAAGACATTAACGGAGATGCTTAAAAAAGCTATCTAGCTTCCTAAATATTCAACTTCAAACACATCCTTCTACTTTTAGGTCAGCAAAACATTTTGAAAAAAGTCATATCCCAAAATAAACTTTAAGTATGATAAAACTGTTTTGTATTGCAAAGTCTTCTAAATTTGTTTTCTAATCCATGTTTCCTCTTCGTGTAGTATATGTTTACTGTCATTGAATTATCTCTTGATAACTCAAATTATCTCCGCAAGTACAAGATGAAAGAAAGAAAAATTGAGAAAAGAAAATAATTACTCAAAATGCTGATGTAGCAAATTATCACTTAATGATTGTCTGGAAATTAGGTCCCTTTTTGTAATGCTTTTAAAATGAGAAGGTTTTGACAATAATTCGATATGGCGCCAAATTATTTTTTAAGAGGACTCAAAGCTTTCTAAGAGCTTTATCTTCGTCCAATTTTAACTAAGGTGGAACTTTTGTCGACATATTTGAAAAGCGAAATGCACGAAAACAGCACGTGCAAATCAGATTGCATAGTTGAAGTATACATAAAATTCGTTTGATTTCAAATTTCTGTTACACTTTTGGTGAGTATCAAGGTTATAAACTTAGCTGTTCAAATAAAAAAGTGTTTTCGACATTTTTCAAAGGTCTCCTTTTGCTCAGTATGCATTGATAATATTAATATTATTCGTAGTTCAAATAATGATAGTGTTAAGATTTGTTAAATGAAGACCTACAAACACTTGACAAATCCAGTAATTGTTGAAAACAAGTGCTTAAACAGTAACAGAAGTAAGTATTTCATTGCACTATATGTAAAATCATATTGAAACAAATTCTCTTTCAACAAAACACCTTTGGAAGTGGAATATGCTATAATGTTGTTGTTGTTTTTTTCGCTATCTATTTGACCTTTTCATCATAATGAAAAAGCTCTACTACGCATAATTTGCATTAAAATATTACATAATATTACTTCTAATTTCCTAAAACTGTTAACATATAAGTGAGAAGTACAAGTGCTTCTAGAGTGGAGTAATTTTAAATGAAGTGTTTCTGTAGAATTTAGAATCTCTAAATAAAAATATTTTGTGAATTTACTTAGCAAAAGTCTGTGTGCAGGGTAGTATTTGTTTTTTACCGTTTTGTTGAACAGTCACAGATGTCAGTAATTAACCAACTTCAAAGATAGATATTTTTAAGTTTAAATGTTTAGCACTTTAAAAAATACTTTACACATAAATTACGTTACACCTTAATTCATATCAATAGCTGTTAACCTTTTACTCCTTTTAACAAACAAAACTGACAAGAATACATGTATGAAAATAAGAATAATGAAGCAAATGTCAAAACTAAAAAAGCACTGGTAAGATAAATATACAAAATATACAAAAAAGTTACAGCTTTACTTAAATACATAATAGTGCTTATAATAAATAACTTAACTGTGTTCAAGAAATTCCTTCATGTATTAGGGATTTAATTACATGCTTGTTTTTTTTAACCATAATATTGTATTGTACCATTAATTATGCCCCCATTTCGAAGAAAAGGGGGTATATTGCTTTGCACTTGTCGGTACGTCGGTCCGTAGACCAAATGGTTTTCTGAGTGATAATTAAAGAACCCTTAGGCCTAGGAACTTCAAACTTGGTATGGTGATTGGTCATGACCAGTAGATGACCCCTATTGATTTTGGGGTCAAGGGGTCAAAGGTCAAGGTCACATTGACCTTGTAAGCAAAAACGGTTTCCGATCAATAACTAAAGAACCTTAAGGCATAGGAACTTCAAACTTGGTATGGTGATTGGTCATGATCAGTAGATGACCCCTATTGATATTGGGGTCAAGGGGTCAAAGGTCAAGGTCACATTGACCTTGTAAGCAAAAACGGTTTCCGATCAATAACTAAAGAACCTTAATGTCTAGGAACTTCAAACTTGGTATGGTGATTGGTCATGATCAGTAGATGACCCCTATTGATTTTGGGGTCAAGGGGTCAAAGGTCAAGGTCATATTGACCTCTTAGGTAAAAACGGTTTCCCATCAATAAGTAAAGAACCCTTAGGCCTAGGAACTTCAAACTTGGTATGGTGATTGGTCATGACCAGCAGATGACCTATTGATTTTGGGGTCAAGGGGTCAAAGGTCAAGGTCACATTGACCTTGTAGGTAAAAACGGTTTCCGATCAATTAACTAAGAACGCTTAGGCCTAGGAACTTCAAACTTTGTATGATGATTCGTCGTGACCAGCAGATGACCCCTATTGAGTTTTGGGTCAAGGGGTCAAAGGTCAAGGTCACATTGACCTTGTAAGTAAAACGGTTTCTGATCAATAACATAAGAACGCTTAGGCCTAGGAACTTCAAACTTGGTATGGTGATTTTTCATGACCAGCAGATTACCCCTATTGATTTTGGGATCAAGGGGTCAAAGGTCAAGGTCACATTGACCTTGTAAGTAAAAACGGTTTCTTATCAATAACTAAAGAACGCTTCGGCCTAGGAACTTCAAACTTGGCATGGTGATTGGTCATGACCAGCAGATGACCCCTATTGATTTGGAGGTCAAAGGTCAAGGTCACATTGACCTTGTATGTTAAAACGGTTTCGGATCAATAATAAAAGAACCCTTAGGCCTAGGAACTTCAAACTTGGCATGGTGATTGATCATGACCAGCAGATGACCCCTATTGATTTTGGGGTCAAGGGGTCAAAGGTCAAGGTCACATTGACCTTGTAGGTAAAAACGGTTTCTGATCAATTAACTAAAAACGCTTAGGCCTAGGAACTTCAAACTTTGTATGATGATTGGTCTTGACCAGCAGATGACCCCTATTGAGTTTTGGGTCAAGGGGTCAAAGGTCAAGGTCATGACAAGTAGATACTTGATAACCCTTATTAATTGTTTGATCACTGGGTCAGAAGTCATGCATAATAACCTTATCACATGAATAATTGGCTGCTGATAGGGGGCATACATGTTTTACAAACATATCTTGTTACTAGTGATTTTGCTTTTTGTCGTGTAAATTTCATGACAAATCTTTTTTAGTCTCGCAAGGTTTTAAAATAATGTCCGCATAAAATATTACATTTTTGCATTAATATTGATGATGTATTTTCGCGTAAAATGCCACATTATGAGATGGAGAATATACTATATACTTAAGTGCATATATTTACATTATCTTTGTCTGCAGCTTAAAAAATATATTTATTGAATTTTGCAAAGGAATAATGAATAGTTTGAAAATATTTGTGTGAAAGAAATAGTTTGATATATTTCTTAAAATGGCGCATTCACGAAACGCTGAACAGTTTTAACCCTTTCCAGAGCATTTGTTTTTTCGTTTAACATTCATGTGTGTTAAACAACAGAGACAGTCTTTGTTACAACGATTTTTGGGAAAAATCATCATAAGATTATGAAAACATTAAAACAACATCACGTGTTACGGTTAATTAATATTTTTGAAAATATTGCACGAGATATATATTTATACATTATACAGTCAAGTAATGCAATAATGTCACGTTCACTCTCAAATCGAATGTCACAAGTTGATTAAGTAATAAAAAGTCTTATCAATAAAAACTATGCGCACGAACGGTAAGATCAAACATTGTATAGTGCTACAGAATAAAATTGTAGACTTACTGGTGCCCTGGATAATAAAATATTGATACCAGGAAACATTCGTATACATTCTATCAATTTCCGGATAAGACCTAATGGTTTTTTAATCATCACGTTTTATTTGACAGTTAAAATGCGAAAAAGGAGGTTATCAAATGCTGGACTCCGTATTGTTAAATATTTGTACAAGATCGCCAAAAATGTTTGTATTTTGTCTTCCTGACATATTCAAATTAACCTGCATTAGTCAACGATTCTGGCACTATTTTAACCGATTGGGAAAAAAATGCATCACTTCGAAAAAAGTTCAATCACAAAAATCTACTAGCATACTTAATAAGTATCATTCAGTGAATTACTGAATTCATAATTTATAGGTCACCTTTATAAAGGACATGAATGGTGACATATCTCCAGGGTCTGTACTCTCAGTGCATGAAGGGCTGATGGACACTCATTAAGCCTAGAGTACGTTCATACCTTGCAACAGTTCGAGTGTTGTGAGGAATACAACTATCGATAGCATTAATTCGAACATGATATTTTTCTCTTACCATTTTTTCTATGGCATTAGCTTCCAAAAAAGGGCTAAGAACCCGGCGCAGCTTCTATCTTTTAAACATTTTAACCCTTACCTTGCTAAATATATGGACGTGTGCGTCTTTCCATCTGGCAAAAACATCATTTTTAGGTCAAAACTTCAAAATATGTGGCAGCTGAAAAACGCATTGTGCAGATCACGGTTAGACAACACGGAATTACCGGCTTATCTTGTCCTGCTCTTGTCGCAAAAGTATGATCTGTTGCCGAAGTAGGCTAAAGGTTATACAACTTAAACTCTTGTGGCTGACTGGTTTCCTTTAAGGGTTGAGACATTAGAATTGTAGCCACCGGTTATCCCTGCGTGATCGTAAGAGGCGACTTAATGGGTTTGAATTATTGGAGTCTATGCATCTTTTAGCTCTAGCAGGTGGGGTGGTTTAGACCGCTGGTGCTGCTCTCTAAGTTGGTTACACATGGAGTTACACAAAATCATCTTTTCCATTCCGGCGCCATATGACCTAGAATGCTGGGTGCGCTATAAAACTAAACAAACAAAATATTGTGAAAACAATAAAATGATACAATCGTATATAGTTTATTACGTTGTGTATGATACATGTAAGTGAATATTTACTGAAATATTATAATTGTCTCTTGAAATAAATTAGTTAGGTTCAAACACAACATGAACAAACGTTAACAAATTTACTTATTAATAAATTGATGTTAAAAAGCGAGATGCTTTGTAAACAAATGAAAAGTGGTCGTAAATAATATACTACCAAATTAATTGTCTATTTAAAACCCTAGTTCAAACAGAACACATAACAATGTTTATTATTATTAAAGAGGAGAAACTGTTTGATACTTAGCCCACACATTTTCATGCAAATTGGTCACAGACAACTTCAAAGTTATTTCTAGACTCCATATTTCATACAAGAATGTCTCTCTGTTTGTCTTTAGATGTGTCGCGAATAGTTTCTTTTAAATGATTAATGAAAAATATTATTAAATATTTTCTATAATGAACAAGGTGCAAAATGACAATTATATTTCATCCGTGAATATAACAATTTAATAGACAACAAAATATTTCTAGTTTAAGACATACATTATTGTATATAGATATTTGTTTCCTGTTTTATTCAAGGTTTTAAACAAATAATTAGATTTAATTAAAGTTTGTTGATCACAAACATAAGACATATAATATCATAATGAGATAGCAATAACATTAAATGAGTATAAATATGACACCCTTATATTTATGTAACAGGCACACTTAAGGGAAAGACGGGCGTACATGTTTTTGAATTATATAAATATGATTTATCTGACACTGACATTTTATCGAGTTTTCGTTTCGACTATTCGAAGAACTGGGGAGCTATTGTAATCTCACAGGCGACGATGTCGATGGAACATTTTGGGTTAGTTTTTGCATGCAAGTCGGTATCTCTAAAACTACTGAAAACTTCACATATATATTTTGAAGCATCATAGGAGGTCATTGTCCAAGGCCAAACTACCTCACATGGATTTTGACAGAATTATGGTCCTTTTGAAATTAGAAAATTCTACATTATCAGGGTTTTTGTTTAACTATCAAGCACTGAGAATAGTCGAGCGCGCTGTCTTAACGACAGCTCTTGTTTTGATGAGATGCACATAGAAAGGCAGCAAAAGGCTTTTAAATAATAACAAAGGTAGATGAAACGTTTGTTGCTATTTCTTATTGAATATATAAAAAGTAGTCCAAATTTTTATTTCAAGTTATGATCAACTAAATAATGTTTTAGCCGGTGCTAGGGGAGCATGGGCAGTAACATGCACTTTTTATTACCGTCCATAAACATGCTCTATCAAACCGAGCCATTTTTAATTTTGTCATACCGGGCGTTCTTTAGGGAATCTACTCGCGGTAACTAATTTTAAACAATCGGTTAAGGCCCGGTCACACAGCCCTCCACGGGCGTATCGCGGCCGAATAACGGCCAAAAATTTCTGCCCGTGAAGCAGACGCTGTTGGACGCTTTGAGGTCACGATAAAGACGCGATACAGCCGTACTTTACCCGTCGTTATACGCGGTAAGAAATTCACACGCGGTTGCCCGCGCGAAAAAGTTTTGGGTTGCCCAAATATTTTGACCGCGGGTAATCGCGGGCGGTACACGTGGTACACACGCGGTAAAGACGCGGAACGAACGTGCTAGTACGTGCTACGGCCGCGGTTAAGACGTGGTTACACGCGGTAGGACGCGAAATTTTAGCGGGTAATGGCGGATGGAGCACGGTCATAGCACGTTTGTTCCGCGTCTGTACCGCGTTGTTATCACGTGCAATAGCGTGTGTACCGCTTGTAAGCACGGACAAACGCCTTTCTCCGCGTAAACAGCGCGCCCCAATACCGGCCTAATCACGTTCAATTGCGTCTTGTACACGTCCCAAACACGATTGTCCACGGTCTAATCGCGTCCGTACAACGTCTGATTTTAGGTATATAAAAAACGCGATTTGCCGAGCATTCGTCAGTTGTGCTCCAGACGTTAAGGGGTAAACATGGATCCCCGTCACCGTAATGACCTCGTCTTGCTGCTCCAGCAGCATCAGAACCAAGTGGTACAGGTCCATCAGCTCCTCATTGACAAAAGAAGACGAAGGAGGAGGTTGGTCCGGAACATCAGGGTGCGCGACTGGATTTGCAGGAGATCTGAGCTGGGGCTGTACGATCGCCTCATGGTGGAGCTCCGTAATGAAGATCCAAGGGCCTTCCAAAACTTCATGAGAATGTCACCTGCCATGTTCGATGAAATTGTGCAGAGACTTACACCAGCCCTTACCAAGGAGACCACCAACTGGTGAGCACCCCTTGATCCAGGCCTGAAGGTTGCCCTCACCCTGAGGCATCTTGCTTCTGGCGCCAAGTACCGTGAGATGCAGTATGGCTGGAGGGTCCCTCACAACACCATCAGTCTGGTGTTGCGCGAAGTGAGTGCGACCATCGTCGAGGAGTTCCGTGATGAGCTGCTCGCGCCACCACAGACTGCTGCAGAGTGGCGTCAGATTAGTGACAATTGGATGAACAGTTGGAACTTTCCGCACGCTGCTTCTTCTTCTTGGCCGGGGAACTCGACGTGGGTTCTTCTTCGGTGCCATAGCTTGATCTTCACGGGACTGTGTCTTGAGCGGTTATGATTTCTACAGCCCGGTTCGGCTGCTTTATTATACCCGTGGTAGGCCGCGGTACCGCCGCGCTTCACCCGGGATAAGGAAGCGGAACAGTCGCCGGCGTCTGTTCCGCGGGCATACCACGGGTAAACTGCGGGTAAGCCAATTTTGCACATTTTCCACCACGGGCAACGGCGCGCAAAAAAAATTCACGAAATTTTACCCGCGATACAGACGCGAAAGGCTGTGTGACCGGGCCTTTACCAATCAGTTATCGTTATAGTTATTGTATAGTCGCGTGCTGTACAATGGCATGTTTAGAATGACGTAATTTTACCGTTATGAATGAAGTTGTAAAAAAATTCTAACATATGTTTGCCATTCGGATCGAAATATCCGTCCCCTCGGGAATCCGCCCATATCCGCAACATATGACAGATATTATTATTCTGATCAGTTTCAAAACATTTTTCAAACATGGTTAATCATTAACTCTGCTATCTCCCCTGTAACAGTTGAGTTTAAGATATTACTCTGTAACTAGCACCAATTTTACCTATTTCTCTTTGATGAAAATTCTTGTAGCTGATAAAAATTGACACCTCCGAATTATCAAAAGTATTGGTTTATAACATACATTTAAGTGGCTGTATTAAAATTTAGGCAATGAATATGACATAATCGTAGTTTGGGAGTTCTATGCGCACCCACCGAATAAATTCATTGTATAAAGGAAACTCCGCCCCATATATTTCATGTATTTGGGAGATAGGGTACAAATGCCAAGTGTTTCATTAAATTGCGCCCATTTAGTGCCTAATTTGATACTGGAGATGTTCTATTTTTGAAATAAGTACAAGTAAAATTGTACTATAAAACGCCCCTGTTTTAGTTTAATTAACTTAAAAAGACGATTATTTGAAAAATCTAATCCTTGATATACTATATTGCATTGATAAGAAGATAGATATAGATTGATAACAATCAAGATTAAACAGATGAAAAGAGATGATGTATCATTACTATCCAACTTCAAACAACTCTGCTTTTACATACATTCTGTAAATCATTCATAAATACATTAATTCAATTTAATCTTAATGTATACTGGAATTATTTTAAATATCGATACCTCGTAAACTAATTCCGATCCCATTTTCTCTGATTAGATAATAAATCATCTTTGATTACTAAACAATTTTTAAGTAAAAGATGAAAGAACGAAATTATTGCTGCAGACAAATGTAAAGAAATACTTACGAAGCAAATTCTAAATCTGTATATGTGGGTGAGTATGATTGATAGGTCTAAATTGTAACACAAAATAACTTTTTTTTCAAAAATGCAAGACAGATATCTGTCTAGAAATAAAGAGATAATAAAAGTAAGTAATTATAAATTTAAACCTAAATCCTAAAATGAAATTGAGATACTAAAACCAGTATACTGTAAATAACAGGAGAAGTTATAAGTATATTAAAAGTTCTTTGAATCTTATGCTGGAACATTGAGTTGCAATTTATGAATCCCCTTCAGCGTACCGCGGAGGGATTTATTTAAAAGACATTTGTCTGTCGGTCCGTCCGTAACATGTTCGTGTCTTCCATTTAACTTTTAAAGTGTAATGAATTTTTAATCACTTGGCACAAATGTTAAACATTGGGGGACGATGTGCAGTGCGCAAAACTAGGTCGCTATCCCAACGGTCGATGTCACACTAAAAGATCAAATGTGAAAAGTATTTCTTGTCCAATTCATACCTTTTAAAACTTTTGAAAAACAAATGTGCAAAGCGCAAAATCAGATCGCTATTTCAACGTCAAAGTATCCCTTAAAGGTAAAATATAAAAAGTCAACATTTTTCGTCCGCTCCATAACCTTAAAACCATTCCCTAAATTTAGTAGGAACAAATGATCAACATTATTAGATGATGCGCATAACTCAAAAACCATGTTGCTTCTTCCAAGGTCATACTTAAAGGTCGGTTAAAGGTAAATATTTTCAGCGGCAGGAGATATAGTCGTCCCTCAGACTGCCTTGTTTAAAAAAATATAAAAAGAAATGAAGGTTAAAAAGAATTGACCGTATGATAATTTAAAAAATGATTTTAAGATAATATTTGTGTGTGTTTTCTTTACACCGCGCTTGTTGGTCTAATTGACATAAGTATACATGTACACATATGTAAGAACATATATTATGATATTCTATACTTATAGGTTTGTTATGATGGGTTAAACAGGAACTGAAATCTTTTTTCTTAGATCACTTGATAGAATTATATTGTTCACAAATTTCATTTACGTTTCAAACAAAGGACAAAAAGCTTTTTTTTCTTTGTTAGCTTCTAGTAGCGCTTTATAAATGTTATTGCGACCAAACCGAAATCTTAAAGCATTTAAAAGTAGTTACCAGTATTGAACGAGCACGTCTGCCTTAAATAGTTCCACAATGTTATACACAGACAATTACTTTAACGTCGTTTTTCTTTTTAACGACATTTTAATGACAGTTTTATAGAGGCAGACGATATTTAAGCAGGACAAATCTTTATTTACTCGTTGGAATCGTGGGCTATTTTATCTGTATGAGACATTGTCGATTGTAAATATGACTAGACGCTTGATATTTGACTAGGCGAAAAACTGTAACTTTTAACTATATGAAGTTTTCATAAGTTAGATATATTATAGGTGTGCAATAGTTAACTAAACGTGCACGACTAGTTGCAGAACCTTCAAACCATTTGAATTGATACTTATGAATTTAATAATTGTTGGATTTATAGTTTGAAATAGAAAATTTTACGGTTGTATATTACTAGTTTTCTTTAACGATATTATTATTTTCTGATAGTAGCAGAAATGTAATTAAATTTACCATGAAATAAATCAAGTGGTTTTTTTTATTTTAATAATATCAATAAAAATATTTCCAACGTTTCATGTTTAAAGTTTAAACATCAGTACATTTTTTAGAATTTTTATGTAAATTTTATTGCATGAATATCCGATACTGGTATGGATTACTTAGAACAAATATGACATCTGTTTGTTTGTTTGCTCTCCTGTCTTTCTTATCTTTTTTATGTTTCTTACGAACCTGGTGTATTTAGTCAAGCTGAGATACAAGTTCAGAGATCTGTTCGCGGATTAAATATGCATATACCAATTGAAATACAAATTGAAGCTAAATGTTGAAAAATTAGACTGTAATTTATTTTAATTAATGGATATAAATGATTCATTGTAGAACAAGTTTCATCCCTCTCTAACACCGTTTATCTGTTAACAGTGGAAGCTGGTAGCCCAACTACTTAGAGGATGGTAGTCCATAGACTATAGTCCAAAGACTAACAAAACAGTAGACAATGGGGAATTCGTGTCGTATGGGCACTTTTCCAGTTTGACGAGTTTGTAATAAAAATAGAACTATAGATTCTTCATGTTAAACATATTCAATATCGAAAGACACAAAGGTTTTTTCTTGCACTGTTTAATGAGACACCATGAAATTGACACTATCGAAATTCATATATTAACTAACTTAGATAAATCTGCAATTTTACCTGTAATGATAAATAAATATGAAAAAGAATAATTGTGGCCATATGAAAAGCTGGGTAAATGGTTATATGTCCTTTTGAAAACAATTGCTAAACATGACAAAAGCATAACTTTATAGCAGTCCTTGACAATTATCAGTACCTGTTATGCAATATTTTATATGTAGTTGACACGTGTTTCGTTTTCTGTAAAAATCAGCATCAATTTGTACTATTATATTGAAAATGCAGCATAATGGAATATTAATAATATCATGAAACCTTAATTGCTAATGCGTAGATAAGGTATTCATTACAAGCAACAATATACATACATTATTTCGTAAATTAGCTAAAAAGTTATAACTAATTTTTACAAAAAGAAATTAAGAAATATTCAGCAATTAGTTAAAATAATGGCATTATATTGCATCTTTGAAAATTTGCTAAAGGGAGCAAATTTACAAGGCTGTGGGCGAGTTACTATCATAAAAAGTGCACTAAATGTAGATTGCATTCTTTGATAAAATTAATAATAATAATAATAATAATAATGATAATAATAATATGTATGTCGTTTTATCGCATCAAAATTACATCTTGCAGAAGCAAAATTTAATATATTTTCTTGAGCATTAACAATATTGCCTGTTGTCCTCAATTTTATTTATGTCTGTACCTCACCGAGCCAAAATATTTGTGAAGTATTAGTGTGTATTACGAAAAGTATAATGCTAATTATTTTTTTTTTGTTTTGGGTTTTACGTCACATCGACACAGTATAGGTCATATCGCGACGTTCCAGCTTTACTGGTGGAGGAAGACCCCAGGTGCCCTTCCGTGCATTTTTTCAGACACGAAAGGGCACCTGAGTAGAACCACCGACGTTCCGTAAGCTAGCTGGATAGCTTCCTCACATGAAATAATCCAAAGTCCCTGTCGGGATTCGAACCCACAGCGGTGAGGGGCAAGTGGTTTGAAGTCAACGACCTTAACCACTCGGCCACGGACGCCCCATAATGCTAATTATTATATTATGTTTAATGTATATTATCAATCATCGTTTCTATATATCATTAATATTACAAGTAGCTAGGAAGCGATAAATATTTCAATTTGAAGTCTATTAGACAAGTTATAAATGCATAAAATTTTACCTTAGATTGAGTTAATTTTAGTTCTGTGTTCATGGTGTTTAAACATAATTGATGTGTGTTAGGCAACATGACCTTGTATTATCTAAATGGACATATTTGCATAAAAATTTAAACTAGAATCTATCCATAACAAATTGAAATTGTCAAAGCTTATCTATACAATAGTGTATACAAATGTTTCAAACTGTGTTTTTGCAGTAAACAAGTAATATATGATCAGATATACACGTTAACGCTTTTGTTACAAAATTCAATTCAGTATATGTATCGCTCAAACATATTGTTGTTATATTTTTGTAGTGTTTTTCATTAAATATAAATTAATATACAATTTACAGAAAAACATCGGCATTTTTTTTCAAAATAAACGTTGTGTTTAATCCAAAAATGTAATATCCTATTAAACTTGCAAGTATTTTAGTTCCTAAGGCTTTATCAATCTATACTATTAAAAGGGTCTATTTCACAGCCTGTAAAACATACATATCAGACATAACTAAATGGGTTTTAGGAACATTTAAACAAATATCAATGTAATATCATCTCCAAAAAAAATTGTTAGTGTCAGCATTTATCTGCATTATGGCGTAAACAAGTGTTAACAAAACACATTTTAACACTAAAACAGTCGTCTGTACACTTTGATTGGTGTTGTCTTGTCGGATTGATGAAGGATTAAAATGTTCTACATAAATCAATGCACAGATTGCGCTAAAAATAATATGTCCAAAAATATTGTGTTTTCATTAAAGAAGCTGGAGAAAAAAACTCATAGAATTGCAGTATCACATGGCAATTTAAATGAATACAAAAAAAATCTTAAAAGAACTTCTTATCTTTAAGACAGGTATATTCATTGTATTCCACAAGGAACTGCCAACATCTCATGAGTCAGTCTTAATATTTTTGTCTCTATTTGACATTGTTTCATGAACATAAGTTCATCTTTCTTTTATAATATACTATAGTTGTTTACATGTAAATGTATCATTTATCATGGTCAGCCTAACTGATTCATCAGCAAAACTATTGACAGCAACAACGCAACATTAATACAAAAATATCAACACACTAATTTATCATACTGACACAGAAAGAATGACATTGGAGCATTATATCATAAAATATTCATTAAATAAGAAATTCAATATTGCTTATCTAAACAGTGGTTTGTTATTAATTTTCCTATTACATAACACTAGAATCGGAAGTTCGTTGCTAAAACTTACTTCAGAAACCACTTAATTAATGTAGAACTTCTTTTTATTGTGTCGCCTCTACGGAGTAGTGGCTACATATAGGGATCACTTCTCCGTCGTCTTTCTGTCCGTCTGTCTGTCTGTCTGTCTGTCTGTCCGTCACAAAACTTGTCCGGACTACTCCTCATAAACTACTGGTGCAATTTCATCCAAACTTTACAGGAATGATCAGTACCAAGTCTAGTTGTGCATATTGTCAGCATTTTTTGGTTCAATGATTTTTGTCTGAGTTATGGCCCTTTAATAATTTTTATTTTTAAAGTTTGTCCGGACTACTTCTCTTATACCACTAATGCAATTTCAATGAAACTTTATAGGATTGATCTGTAGCTCAAGTCCTTGCGCATATTGCACGGGTTTTCCGGTTGAATGATTTTTGGCTGAGTTATGGCCCTTTGATAAAAAAGGTGTTTTTTTCTGTGTGTTGCCAGATACACAAAAGCTTGTCCGGACTACTCCTCATAAACTACTGGTGCAATTTCATCCAAACTTTACAGGAATGATCAGTACCAAGTCTATTTGTGTATATTGTCAGAATTTTCCGGTTCAATGATTTTTGTCTGAGTTATGGCCCTTTAATAATTTTTATTTTTAAAGTTTGTCCGGACTACTTCTCTTATACCACTAATGCAATTTCAATGAAACTTTACAGGATTAATCTGTAGCTCAAGTCCTTGCGCATTTTGCACGGGTTTTCCGGTTGAATGATTTTTTGCCGAGTTATGGCCCTTTGATAAAAAAGGTGTTTTTTTCTGTGTGTTGCCAGATACACAAAAGCTTGTCCGGACTACTCCTCATAAACTACTGGTGCAATTTCATCCAAACTTTACAGGAATGATCAGTACCAAGTCTATTTGTGTATATTGTCAGAATTTTCCGGTTCAATGATTTTTGTCTGAGTTATGGCCCTTTAATAATTTTTATTTTTAAAGTTTGTCCGGACTACTTCTCTTATACCACTAATGCAATTTCAATGAAACTTTACAGGATTGATCTGTAGCTCAAGTCCTTGCGCATATTGCACGGGTTTTCCGGTTGAATGATTTTTTTGCCGAGTTATGGCCCTTTGATTAAAAGGTGTTTTTTCTGTGTGTTGCCAGATACACAAAAGCTTGTCCGGACTACTCCTCATAAACTACTGGTGCAATTTCATCCAAACTTTACAGGACTGATCAGTACCAAGTCTAGTTCTGCACTGTCCGTCTGTCTGTCCATCTGTCACAAAACTTGTCCCAACATGAAATTGGCCATCATGAGGCGACACATGGGATCACTGATCGCTCTTGTTCATTATCAAAGCTTTAGAAAATTATATGAAAAACAAAAGCATTAACATACGCTTTTCCGTGCTAATATTTTGAAATGATAAAAGAAGATTCTATCAACATTTGTTCAATACGCGCAAATATTTTATCTGACTGAAAATATATTCAAAATATTTAACATATTAACATTATTTATTATACAGTTTCTATGTGATATCAAACTGAACAAATTGATAAAGTCAAACTTTATCCATACATTTCAAGGGCTTTCACGAAGCAAATTGGTTCGTGTTTTATTGTTAGGTGATATAAATTATCAATTAGTTTTTGTGATCAATCGATTAAAAAATTAAAAATGTGCAAAAGCTACTTAATATTATCTTTCAAATGGGTTGCAATTGATCATTTGGCGAGTAATATGCTAAAAAGGCTTACAATGTAACACTTTCACTAATGGATAATGTCTGTCGGATTGATAATAGGACAGATATACCATATCGTCGTTTTAAATATCATTAAAAGTTAAGTAAAAGTACAAAATAAGAATATTACATCATTAACTAGATCTATGTCATTTTCAATTTCGGTAATATCAAGATGACAACATAATATTAGTGATTAATTTAGATTAATTTAGAGTCCGGTCAGTTATTACAAGCTGGCTTGGTCAAAAGCTTACTCCATTTTGTCCTTGCATGTTGAGGCTTAAACATAGTGTTTATAAGGTAGATGGTACATATTCCTGGGACCATACACTTATTTTGCTGATGCAAAATATTTTGATCAGCATTCAATATCTCGGAAAGATACTTCTCTTTTAGATTTGATTTAAGATTTGGATATCAAATAAATCAAATCGTTCAGCTTGTTTGTGGTGACTGGTTTTATCTATGCAACCCGAACCGAAGCATACATTGTACCCAGATCATCTGGCAAATCCGCACTATTTATATCATGATCTGCATTGTTCGCTGTTCAGACAGTATAATGTTCCCTTAAAATTATCATATGCTATTTAATAAAAGTCTTAATCTAATAATCAACATGTTTTTTAAAACATTTTTATATCTTACATACTTCATATTTTATATTAAACTATTATCATGTTCATTGACCCGTTATTGCGTGGTTAGATACTTGTTTGAATAATTTCTTTCCTAAACAAATTCTAGTTAACCGTCTATAGGATGAGTAAACAAACATTTGATTGTCGTTGTATCGAAGTTTCTATGCTTAAGTGGTTCCCATATAGTAGTGCCAAATTATCTAAAAGGGTTAATCTCATACCGTTGTAAAATAAGGTGCATCTACTATTCCACAAACTTCTTTCATAGCGCAAACTGTCAGATGTCTAAGTTTGCCATATTTTATATAATTACGAACTAACAGTTTTCAGATTGTCCAAAAACAATATATTCTAAGTCATAAGGTAATTATGAGCTTAAAATTATTATCAGACCTTTATCTTCGTTCATAGATTGGTTTAAAGTAATTTTCAATTTTACAATCTTTTAAAGTTACATGTATGATGTATCTGATGTTCTGTAGAAAATGCTTAATGTGCTTTTAAATTTATTATTTACTTCTGTATCATTTGCAAATATCCACTAACTATCAAAATTTAGGAATTCCACAAAACTATCTACTCTGCATTTGAAAAAGAAATGTCTATCATATCAAAAATATATTCTGATAGTCCACTTTTACTGCGAGTTAAATCATTTAATTTGTAAAGCAAGAAATAAAACAGATTAAAACGTCTGAAAATAGATTTTAAAAATAAACAAGAGATAAAAATTGACAGGAAAAAGCTCTAAAAGCGGTATAAAAAGATAAAGATTTAATTAAGTGTGCAATCTTTATCAAACATTTATTGTGCATACAACATTTATTTCGTTTCTAATGGTATGTTTAAAAAAAAAAAGAAGCAACTAGTGTAGGTAATGATGAGCCATGATATTCGTATAAAAACCGATTTATCTTATTTAGGAAAAATTACAGAAATTATGATGGCAATGTACCATCCCAGTGTTATGACATTTCACAAGGTTGAAAAGATTGTTTGTTCAAACAAGCTAACTCTTGAAGTTATAACTTACATACTTTTCCACTGTCGCAAAGTATTCAGTTTATATAATTCAAGATTATTTAGAAACAGTTTCAAATAAATTGTTATGTTCTCTTTCATGATCAAGTGATAACGAAGCCAACTAACCACATTTGGTTTTAATATAAAAACAACTGTTAGCTAACAGAATATGAACCTTGTACAAAATTAATTCTTAAACATGTACGGAACTTGTAATGTGATGGAGAGACTGTATATAGCCGTGTTTGAGGTTTTATATGTCGAAGATTAAATGTATGCTCATGATCATTAAAAACATTTAAAATTAAATAACTAATGTTTTATTCTGATTCAATAAATAACAATTATTTAACATGCATGAAAATAAACAAAGTATTGCTAATACATTTTGATATTTTAAAGAAACAAAATAAAAAATAACGTGGAAGCAACTTCAGTATAGGTGCCAGATAGGAAACAAAATCTTTCTTTTTGCCCAGTGGTGTAATTATTTCAATTTGTCCCGTTAGATTTGAAATTACATTGTTTTGTTTGTTTTAATATATGAAGATACTTTATTTATCTAGAAAAAAAACTTATAGTGTATTTTGTTAGATTGCTGCATACGAAAATTACTGTTCCCACCTGTTACTTATATACTGTCATTATAGTTATAGTCTTTCTGTTTAATTAGATATAGTTTGAAAATATAACTGAAATGCCCACAATAAGAATAAACTGTTTGATCATACTGCATGTATGTGAACTGATCGCAAATAAAAGTATTTGTTGTTGTTGTTGTTGTTGTTGTTGTCGTTGTCGTTGTCGTCGTCGTCGTCGTTGTTGTTGTTGCTGCTGTTGTAGATAGTAATGACCATATGAAACCCCACCCTGATCTTTCTTATGTTCCAATATCTGTTCCACTATTAAAGAGGAGCTTTAAATCTTTAAATGTTTAAGGATGTGTCTATACTGTGAGGACACCTTTTCTTATAATACATTGTATCTTTAAATTCATATACATGTTATAATTGAACTATCATTATTATAAAATTATATACAAACAATAAAAGTTATGTAAGTAATGAACAGCAAGAAGAAACCTAACTGATCCTTTATACTTTGCAAAATAGATACAACGTAACTGATTTACGAAGGACCTAAACGGAACAACGACGCCTTTTGTACTGGTAGGAGCTTTGATTGAGCCAAATTGAATTATCTGAAATTTGCGAGCAAGTTACCTGTAATTTACCAAACCCACATCAAGTGATATACAAAATTCGAGCAAAAAATATAATCGTTCCCGTCAATGAAAAAAACTAAATTGAGTCTCTTTTTAATGACATTCTTTAACAGCATAATAAGTATGAGTACAAACAATCTTAAAAGAATTTCTTATTTTTAAGACAGTTATATTCATTGTATTCCACAAGGAACTACAAAAAGCATAGCAGTCATTCATAATATTTTTGTCTCTATTTGACATTGTTTCATGAAAATAAGTGTTCATCTTTTATAATATACTATAGCGCCGTTCACATGTAAATATATCATGTATCATGGTCAGCCCTACTGATTTATCAGCAAAACTATTGACAACAACAACACACAATAAGTACATTAATATCAACACACTCATTAATCATATTGGGAAAAAAGGAATGACATTGAAACATTATATCATAAAATATTCATTAAATAAGAAATACAATACATTTGTTGTACTGCTTATCTAAACAGTAGTTTATTATTAACTTTCCTTTTACATAACACTAGAAACGGAAGTTCGTTGAGGAAAAAAAATCAGAAACTACAACATGAGTGAAGAACTTTCATAAGCCATTTTATAAGCTATATAGGCAATTATATAATAAAAACATTAACAAAGTTAACGTTTTTTTCCATGCTAATATTTTGAAATGATAAAAGAAGATTCTACGTTTTTGAGATCATTCGATTAAAAATGAAAATGTGAAAAAACTACATATATTATCATTTAGATGGGTAACAATTGATCATTTGGCGAGTAATATGCTAAAAGGCTCACAGTGTAACACTTTCACTAATGGATAATGTCTGTTTTGGATTGATAATGGGATAATATATCATATCTTCGTTTTAAATGTCATACAAAGTTAAGTAAAAGTACAAAATAAGAATATTAAATCATTAACTTGATCTATGTCATTTTCAATTTCAAGGATACCAAAATGATAACGTAATTAGTCATTAATATAGAGTCTGGTCGGACTGCAAGTTATTACAAGCTGGCTTGGTCAAAAGCTTACTCCATTTTGTCCTTGCATGTTGAGGCTTAAACATAGTGTTTACAAGGTAGATGGTACATATTCCTGGGACCATACACTTATTTTGCTGATGCAACATATTTCGATCAGCATTCAAAATCTCGGAAAGATACTTCTCTTTTAGATATGATTTAAGATTTGGATATCAAATAAATCAAATCGTTCAGAAATCCAATCACTAATGTGCACGTTGCATCGAACAGAAACGCGTAATTATAGGTCATGCTTATGAAAGTGGCTGGGAAAACATAATTGTATTATTGATATTGCTCAAAAAGTCTAAAAATTAATGTCAGATGTTACAACTAAGCTAATAATGTGTCTTTCAAACTTCTCTGCAACATTGATTTTCTTTCTATTGGAAATTGAAGGTCTTCATCGAGACAGGTTTTAAATAACAGTCATTATGTGCTGCTTAGGTTTGATGATATTAGAAACTTGACTCCGTCAATAAAACGTAAATGGTTGGCCAAACAAAATGTCTTTTGCATTCAATGTTTAGATTTCAAATCTGTGCTCTTTTTATACAAATTCAAAATATCATAATTTCGATTGTAAGGCACACAATGGTGACATGACCGAGTGGTTGACGTGTCGGACTAGTAAATTAATGATCTGTAGCCAAGTGGGTTCAGACCCCATTAGGATCCTAAAGCAAGAATTTTTACGCTCATTGCTCCGTACTGGTTGATTCTAGATTTATTTCTGTATAAACTAAGCAGAAAATGACATAATTAAAAAATTGTTGTATATTATGACAAACAAATTTCAGGAATATAGCAATTTCATTAATCAAAAATAAGCGTTAATATTATCATGAAACATGCTTATTTGTAAGAAATATATTCACTGAACATTTAAATAAATGTAATGCTACAATATAATGCATCCGCGTTGAATACAGATTGTTTTCTGCACTGTGTTAAAACGTAGTAAAACACGAAACTTGCATTGCATCTACAATTGTCTGTTCCATACGGTTCTTGAATGTAAAATACATGCTTAGCCCTAACCCTGTTTGTGGTTACTGGCTTTACCCACGCAACCCGAACCGAAGCATACATTGTACCCAGATAATCTGGCACATCCATTATATCATGGTCTGCATTGTTCGCTGTCCAGCCAATATGATGTTCCCTTACAATTATCATATGCTATTTAATAAAAGTTTTAATCTAATAATCAACATGTTTTAAACATTTTTTATATCTTATACGAGTATACCTTATATTTTATATAAAACTATAATCATGTTCATTGACCCGTTATATTTGTTTGAATGATTTCTTTTCGTACTTTTTCACCTAAACCCGTTTATAGGAAGAGTAAGCAAACATTTGATTGTCTGTGTAATGAATTTTCTATGCTTAAGTGGTTCCTATATAGTAGTGTCAAATTGTCTAAAAGGGTTAATCTCATACTGTCGTAAAATTAGGTTCATCTACTATCCCACATACTTCTTTCATAACATAACAAGTCAGATGTCTAAGTTTGCCATATTTGATATAATTACGAACTAATAGTCTTAAGATTGTCCAAAAAAAGAAAAATATCCGAAGTCAGAAGGTAATTATAAGCTTAAAATTATTATCAGAACTTTATCATCGTTCATAGATTAGTTTAAAGTAATTTTCAATTTTACAATCTTTTAAAGTTACATGTATCTGATGTTCTGTAGAAAATGCCTAATGTGCTTTTCAGTTGTATTTTTTTTTTTTTGATTTTTATCCCAAATCCCTGGTAGTAATAAAAAAACAGAAAAGTTTTTCTTTTAGCTTTTTTTGGGCATTTATTAAAGTTTATTTAGTAAGTGAAATAAGCATTTGTTAGTTTGCCCGTCCATACTTTAGACATTTATTGGATCAAAATCGGGTACTTTTATTGTGTTTTATTCGCTTTGAACCATCTGAATGATTTAGTTAATCCAAATTCGTCATGCAAACAACACTTCAAGAACATCTCAGGGCGCGTTTTGTCCATAAAGCATTAAAGTTCAAATCCAATGGCCCTGTATACCCAAATAAGGTTTAAAACTATCTTTTGCATAAACCCCGAAGTCATTTTGAAAGAAATTTTAGAATGCATTTCAACATCATTTCTTTGTAAGCTTGAATGCCTTTATTATTTTACTTCTGTAATCATTTGCAAAATATCCACACTAACTATCAAAATTTAAGAATTCCACAAAACTATCTCTGCATTTTTAAAATTGGTCTATCCATTATCAAAAATATATTCTGATAGTCCACTTTTACTGCGGATCAGTTAAATCATTTTAATTGTAAAGCAAGAGATAAACAGATTTAAAACATCTGAAAAATAGATTTTAAAAATAAGCAAGTGATAAAAAGTTGACAGCAAAATGCTCTCAAAGCGGTATAAAAAGATAAAGATTTAATTAAGTGTGCAATCTTTATCAATTATATATTTTGTATACATCACTCATTTTGTTTTTAATGGTATGTTTAAAAAGAAGCAACTAGTGTAGGTAATGATGAGCCATGATATTCGGATAAAAACCGAGATATCTTAATATTTAGGAAAAAATACAGAAATTATGATGGCAATGTACCATCCTAGTATTGTGACATGTCACAAGTTTTAAAAGATTGTTTGTTCAATCAAGTTAACGCTTGAAGTTATAACTTACATACTTTTCACAGAGTTCTCGCGAAGTATTCAGTTTATATAATTCAACATTATTAAGAAACAGTTTCAAATAAATTGTTATGTTCTCTTTCAGGTGATAACGAAGTGAACTAACAACATTCGGTTTTATTATAAAAAAAACAACTGTTAACTAACAGAATATGAACCTTGTACAAAATTAATACTTACACATGTAAGGAACTTGTAATGAGACATTATCAAATAAAAGAATCTTTCAAAAACAAGTAAGTTGTAATGAAGAGATTGTTTAAAGCCGTGCCTGATGTTTTATACTATCTATGTTTCTTGTCGAAGATTAAATGTATGCTCATGATCATTAAAAACATTTAAAATTAAATAACTATCCCGTTTTATTCTGACTCAATAAATAACAAACATTTAACATGCATAAAAATAAACCAAGCATTTGATATTTGACCAAAACAAAATAAAAAATAACGTGGAAGCAACTTTAGTATGGGTGCGAGATAGAAAAACAAAATGTTGTTGTTGTTTTTTTGCCAAGTGTTTTAATGATTTCGATTTTCCCGTTAGATTTGAAATTACCTTGTTTAGTTTGCTTTAATTTATGAAGATACTTTATTTATCTAGAAAAAAGACCTTGTAGTGTATCTTGTTAAATTGCTGCATACGAAAATTACTGTTCCCACCTGTTACTTATATAATGTCATTATAGTTAGTCATTCTGTTTAATTAGATATAGTTTGAAAATATAACTGAAACGCTCACAAGTAGAACAAACTTTTTGATCATACTTCATGTATGTGACCTGATTGCAAATAAAAGTATGTGTTGTTGTTGTTTGTTGTTGTTGTTGTTGTTGTTGTTGTTGTAGATAGTATTGACCATATGAAACCCCACCCTAATCTTTTTTGTTCCAATATCTGGTCCACTTTTAACACCGTAGGGAACGTGTTACAGTATCGCGTTTTCCGGTTACAGTATAGAATTTTAAAGATGGAGGATTATTTGTCGGGAGGACAGGTAGGTGTTTTTATTCCGGTCCATACTACAAGTAGTATAGTTTCTAAAAGATGTTTTTGTGCTTTGCTTGTAAGGAACAGAATCCGGTATCTAGTCATATATTTCTTCAGACTCTGCACCGCAGATTTATCGCTATATTGACTCATAAATATGCAGATTTGACAGTTTGAAAATTTGAATCGAGAGACCAACGCATTTTTCTCCAATTTCGACATTATTTATGCATGCCTAGAAAAAGTAAATCTGTAAAACGTTAGTCCTTTATGTTAGGAAACGTTTATAAAAGTAAATGACCAGTTGAACCTATTTTCCTGTTGGTAAAATGCGTTTGAAAAAATAAACAATGTTACAGTATAGAGCGAGGTGATTTGTGCAGGGTTACAGCATAGACCTAGCGACTTTGATCCGATTTTGTTACAGTTTATACCCAGATTTCGGTTACAGTTTAGACTTCGATATTTTCTATATATACTAGGTAAAATGTATGAATGTTACATAGACTTTTAAATCTCTGTGAGCTTACTGGCCCGATGGCTATTCGTCCGTCTGTCCTACACATGTGTGTGCAATCTCATCCGCTCAATAACTACTTGACTAAATGTGATGAAATTTACATGACTTTCTACCAATTAAGTTGTTCAAATCGTTTCGGTTGCAATCGGGGATACGGAAACCCAAAACATAGATTTTGAAAAAGGCAATGTTTAAAGACCATTCTCATCTCGAACCAAAAGCATTCAAATCAAATCATGATCATGGCGTCAGTTCGAATGCTTCTTTGTTGAAGTTACGATTATTTTGTCATTATTAAATTTAAAGTCGTTTTTTTTTTTATATCAGACATCCTGTATAGCAGTTTTCATGTTTCTGATTGAAAGTTATAGAGTATAAATTAAGGTCAGACGATTACAATATCTTCTCTAGTGAGCCTGATGGAGGTACATAATAGTATAGTGGCAGAGTCGGGATAAGGCCGTCGACTTCAAATGAAATCCAATCATGACTGGATTCTTTGTATGTGAGGAATCTATCAAGCTAATTTACGGAAGGTCGGTGGTTCTAGTCAGGTGCCCGCTCGTGTCTGAAATGTTTCTAAAAGGGTATCTGTGGTCTTTCTTTACACTAAAGCAGGAATGTTTTCACATGACCTCAGTGTCGTTGAAACTTAAAATCCAAGAAAGCTAAACGTAACAAACCCTTTTAAATACTTACAAAATACATTATGGTAGATGGAAATTCCAACTTAAAATAAAATTTAAGATTGCAGTATTGCTCAGTTAAATACTGTTTAATCATTCCTAGGGTATTGCCTGCTTGTTAATTGTGTCTTTTGACAGCTTATCTATGGTATGCAGGCTTCATAACCTCCGATCCCCTCTCAAAATTTCATTTTATTTAGTTTCGCTCATTGTATGCTCGTTTAGGGCACACGCAAATTTTAACCTGGAGTAATATGCCGCTTTTCATAGAATGGCAATAACGTGTCACATTGAAGGTTCCATGATAACCGCCATATGAACACATCCATAGATGTTAAAAAAATCTAATGTGTACCAGTTCATGTTTAATGTGAATTCTGCTGAAGCCGGTGCTAGGAGGTGTGGACGGTAGCTTGCAGTTACCACTATCGTCCATGAACAGGTTTAATCAAACTGAGCCTGCAACATTTTCATGTTCTCCGTGTTGGACTTTTGTTAAGGATTCTTTTTTCTCTATTTTATTACTAATATGCATTATTATAATGTGTAATGAAATCAAGCAATAATCTTTCTTCTCTCAGTACAATACGATAAAAGTTACTGTTGTTGTCGTGAAAACAGTCCTTACTTAGGACATTACTTATTCTGCAAAAAGTCTCAATCTGAAACTTAAAGAAAGAAAAATAGCAAACTATAACTTTTCTGCTGAAGAAAAAAAGTAGTACAACCTTTCAATAATGTATTAAATAGAAAGGTATGACTTATTTCATAAAAATAATGGATACACGAACTTTGTTTGAAATTTGGCAAGTATCTAAACTGTAACCGAAATCTGGGTATAAACTGTAACAAAATTGGATCAAAGTCGCTAGGTCTATGCTGTAACCCTGCACAAATCACCTCGCTCTATACTGTAACATTGTTTATTTTTTCAAACGCATTTTACCAACAGGAAAATAGGTTCAACTGGTCATTTACTTTTATAAACGTTTCTAAACACAAAGGACTAACGTTTTGTAGATTTACTTTATCTAGGCATGCTTAAATAATGTCGGAATGGGAGAAAAATGCGTTGGTCTCTCGATTCAAATTTTTAAATCGTCAAATCTGCACATTTATGAGACAATATAGAGATAAATCTGCGGTGCAGGGTCTGAAGATATGTGTGACTAGATACCGGATTCTGTTCCTTACAAGCAAAGCACAAAAACACATTTTTGAAACTAAACTACTTGACGTATGGACCTGTATAAAAATCACCTACCTCTCTTCCCATAAATAATCCTCCATCTTGAAAATTCTATACTGTAACCGAAAAACGCGATACTGTAACACGTTCCCTACGGTGTTTAAAGAGGAGCTTTAAATGTTTAAGATATGTCTATACTGTGAGGGCACCATTTCTTATAATATCTTTAAATTTGTATACATGTTATAATTGAACTATCATTATTTTAAAATTATATTCAAACAATACAAGTTATGTAAGTAATGAACAGCAATAAGAAACCCAACTGATGCTTTATACTTTACAGAATAGATACAACGTAACTGATTTATGAAGGACCTAAACGGAACAACGTCGCCATTTGTACTGGTAGGTGCTTTGATAAAAAGATCAATAGCATCAGTTACTTAAATCAAAATTATGGTAAAAAGAGCAGAGTCTTCGGAAACTGAACATATTTAACGCTTTCAAAGATTTATCTTTGTCTATCATGCACAACGAAAATGGAAAGCAATAAATTGTCAGTACTATTTTTTTAACAATTATCCTGAACGACGCCGTTCTAAAGTTATCGTATCGTTTGATAAAGGATACAAATTGTCTATTGTTAATAAATCACAAAGATTGTTTTATTATATCTAGTACGCAAAAGGATCAGTTACGCCTTGGCGGAAACCTATAAATATTAAGTTAACAGACTTTGCCCTCTCAGTTATTTCGATTATTGCTTGCTATCATAGACTGTTGCCATCTTTTTAACAATCCCTCACAAATGACATTGAACCATGGTGCCGCAACAAGGCATAAATATAATAATGTTTTGGTGTTAAGTTGTTACACCAAAAACATTCCTTAAAGAATGCTAAAAACAAAAATTTGAAATATTGCAATGTCTGTTTCGTTAAGCATAAACGATTCTCATTTTTGTAAGACAATTTAAGCTGTTACTTAAGAAATATAAAAGTTCAACATTTTATGTTGACATTATTAATTCCGGTGCTATGATGGACGACAGTTTGCACTTAATATCACTTGTGTCCACAAACATGCTAACTCAACGACTCAACATTTTTAATTTTGTCGTTTTAGGCGTTCTTAAAGGTTTCTTTTTTCTATTGCAAAATGCAGCACAGCACTGTAACTTTCTTCACCCAATTACAAAAAGTTATTGAGTACAGATATCTCATACCATTAGGCAATTACTATAGCTATGATCAATGATCAAAGAAACAAAAACAGCATTTTACTACACTGACTAATTGTTACAAGCAATGCATAAAAAAATGAACCACCAATCGAAATTAAAACAAATCGGTATCATTTTTAACTTCACTATTTTTATTACATCAAGTTATTTAGGTTCTGTTTTCTCTGATTATCTAATTTAGATTTTTCTCTAACGCACTATCAATCTTAATATGCTGTAACACTTAAATCAAACTGTGCTTCCAATGCAAATGTTTCAAACAGACACTCTATATGAATCTACCCATTGACGTTCGAATTGGAGAGAAGAACTTGATCAATTAGTCTTTGAAAGCTAAAACTTATTGGGTAAATTTGATGAATTGCAAATTGTTGAACAAACTTGCAATTCTCTAAATGAAAAAGCTTGTCGGCAAATCCTCTGTATCTGTTCGTAATTGGCATTAACATAATGATTGTTTCAAAAGACATGCTCTTTAAACGGTTAGAAAATATCAACGACAAATCTTGCCTTTGTACACATCTGCGGATGCTGCTAAATATCCAATTTTACCATTTTCGTGTTGAAATATTGGATTCTGTTTTAGCCGGTTCTAGGGGATGATAACGGTAACTTTGATTTTCCAGTTCCGTCTATGAACAGGCTCAACCAAACCGAGCCTGCAGCATTTTTAATTTCGTCGTTTTGGGCGTTTTTAAGGGATTCAATTTTTCTATATTTTGTAGCAATTCTTCAAATGTGTAAGTATTGATTTGCCACAAATCAATCAACTATTGACAAAATCGCTCTTCTTTCTTTGTCGCAGATAATTTAAATAATGTTTTACGATTAAATAGATGAAATATAGAACATTTAACATATTGAATGAATGGATTATAAATTAAATAATTATGATATAATGAAAACAACAAAAAAGAAGGAAAATCATGGAAAATTGAATGTAAAAGTATGTTTTGTTTTTATTTACAAGATGATAACTACACAAGCAAATATCATGATAATTTAACTAAATTATCACATATTTCTTGAACGATATCATCAAATACACTTTATTTTCTGAAATATTACTCTTGTACATGTATTAATTTTGCTGCAAGCAATATACATATTATTACATTTCAAAAGAACAGTTTGAAAACGGATAGTAAAAATGGTTTGATTGTGCCTTCCAATTGCCTAGTTTTATAGGATAAATGAGCCAAAGAGTCTGCGAACATTTATAAGAAGTGCCATATAAATGCATACGTTACACTTACGTGCGAAAATGAAAGTTTTTAATGTGTTTTTGTAATTTCAATAACATGTCTAGCAATGCAAATATCACACCGGACTAAGAACTGATTTTATATATCATTATCTTTTTCAATTACTTTATTTATTCATCAGTCTGAGAATGAAACTCCAATATATTGTTTATCAATACGACATTTATTTATTATTATACAAATATCATAGTTTTGTTTTCCAGATGTAATGAATATTTCATCGATATATGTTTAAATGCTATTCTATATTTGTCATCATTCTAAGAGATTGAGCTTAAAATGTGTATATACTTACGTAGTGCTTTTGACAAAATCGTCTTATTAATATGATTAGCTGGCCATGATTGGTTAGTTCTAGCCATAGAAACACATCAATACTGATATATTTGAGAAACAAGAGAATGGTGTAAACTATGAATGTATTATTCAATTTACCAATACATTTCGCAATATATAATTAATACATGCTTTAAAGGTGCGTTTTTGTAACATTATTCATATAATACATAGCGAGTATTTGGGAGTTACTTTAGGCTTCACATGAATCTCAAATGAATAATCCATTTATAATGATAGTTTCGGGAGACTTGGTATGAAAGCATTCCAACGAAAATATAGGATATATTGCATTAAAAGCCATAACATGGTAATATTTTGTAACTAGTTCGAATGTGACTGGTCTTGAATTTGTAATCTATTTGTACTTTTTGATTTATTAGATGGTAACATAGATACATAAACTGCAATTGAACACTGTTTATTTAACGACTAGTTGTGGAACATTGCATGTATTGTTTCGTAAAACAGATAAAGTTTTATCCCATGATATTCTAAATACGTCTCTCTCTCCCAGACATTCGCATGTCACTGTAAATATTTTATATATTTCAATGTAGGAAAATTATTTTTTATGTCGAAGTCTCTTATCAGTAGTTGCACAAAGGTTGAATTTATATGTGTCCGACTGATAAAGTGCTATTGCGTCACCATTTTTCGTTAGCATTTGGTTTAAATTAATATGAAATCTTTAAATGTGAAATCACACATTGAATAAGTAATGTGATGGAAAAGTGTTGTTTTTTTATTACTTTTATAAACATAGATGGTATCAAAAAAGAAAGTTATAAAAACGTATCTCTAACTCGTATGTATGATTTAGTTTCAATGCTTATTCGTTGCAACAATTTTCAAAAGATCTTTTAATTCAAAAAATGGATTGTTCGTTTTATATGTATGACGTCAAGAAAATAAGGCAAGTCTATGCCAATATATCGTGACAATGAAAATTATTGTGATAACATAAAAAAACAAATATTACAATCACCCATTGATCGCTATACTTTTCATCATTTAATATGTCATATATTTTATTGTCTAACCTTAAAGCTAATATGTCCTATATTTTATTGGCTAATATTCAAGCACTACACAAACGCTTTATGTGTAGTATCTCTACCAATCATGACGTATCGTCTTCAAAACGGCGGGTTTATAAAGCTTTTTAGCTATAAAATAGTCAAGATGATTGAACAAATCGTTTTATTTTTTATTTATTGTCGTCTGCCATGCAAACTTCTGGATTTCAGTCCCCGTCCCATCAATTATGGTCTAAATGTTGCCTTTTTGCACTTCAAGTGTATTTGTTGCAGAGCCTGGCTGTCATAGAAGCAAAAGGAGTTAACAATGGCATACGTTATTGGATAAAAATAGAAGAAATTGCACGAAATTCTTACTACGAATATACAAGTATTTTACAGCATTGCTCCTTATGCTTATACGAATATTATATTTGTCCTCCAGAAATAAAAAAAAAACATATAATAGCCCTAAACATATTTCATTATTAAAAAAGTTTTCATTTGTGTTACACCATAGGTCTTATATTTTTAGTACTATTAAGTGTAATGGTTTGATCATGTTAAATTTAATGTTATTTGTAATTGATTCTGATACAAAAATTAAAAGAGAAAAGGATTCAGGTCTTTGCTTTAAAGTTAATTCTTGATTAAAGATAATTTAAAACAATCAAACGCTTATTGGTTCTAAAATGAAATATTCTAAATGTATTGAACGAAACGAAGATTCCAAAAATAGTTTCTACTAAACAGTTACAAGTAAGTATATTTATCAAGAACGAGTATCTTTTTTAAAAAAAGATACTTTTTGTACATCTTCTATGTTGCTACTAAATTGCTGCAAAGTTTGAAAAAACGTACTTCAATATGTAATCATCTATAATATAGTACAATAAAAAAACTTGTTATATGCTTTAATTATTTTTGATAAAGATTGCACACTTTATCAAAGCTTATCTTTTTGATTCCGATTTAATAGAATTCGGTTGTGTATATTTATCACTTTTATTTTTTAGATTTTTATTCGGATGTAAAATCTATATTATATATATATCTAATTTTACGACTTAAAAGAATTTCATCTTAGGAATATAGTCTATTTCAATATATTTTTATGCCCCCGCCATGTAATGGCCGGGGCATATAGTGTTACCCTGTTCCGTCCTTCCGTCCTTCCGTCATTCCGTCCTTCCGTCATTCCGTCCTTCCGTCATTCCGTCATTCTGTCATTCCGTCATCATCAGTTTCCGTTCATTATCTTAGTAACGGTTGCACACATTCAACTCAAATTTGACATATGGATATGTCATGAGAAAATACAGGTCAAGTTAGAATTTGGTCATGGTTCGATGATTTTTGGCAGAGTTATGCCCCTTTTACTTTAAAATAATATGAAATTTTCAGTTTCCGTTCATTATCTCCCCAACGATACAACACATTCAACTCAAACTTGACATATGGATATGTCATGAGAAAATACAGGTCAAGTTTAAATTTGGTCATGGTTCGATGATTTTTGGCAGAGTTATGCCCCTTTTACTTTGAAAATAATATGAAATTTTCAGTTTCCGTTCATTATCTCCCCAAAGGTACAACACATTCAACTCAAATTTGACATATGGATATGTCTTGAGAAAATACAGGTCAAGTTCGAATTTGGTCATGGTTTGATGATTTTTGGCAGAGTTATGCCCCTTTCACTTTGAAAATAATATGAAATTTTCAGTTTCCATTCATTATCTCCCCAACGGTACAACACATTCAACTCAAACTTGACATATGGATACATCAAAGGAATGCGCAGGTCAAGTTCAAATTTGGTCATGGTTCGATGATTTTTGGCAGAGTTATGCCCCTTTTACTTTGAAAATAATATGAAATTTTCAGTTTCCGTTCATTATCTCCCCAAAGGTACAACACATTCAACTCAAATTTGACATATGGATATGTCTTGAGAAAATACAGGTCAAGTTCGAATTTGGTCATGGTTCGATGATTTTTGGCAGAGTTATGCCCCTTTCACTTTGAAAATAATATGAAATTTTCAGTTTCCATTCATTATCTCCCCAACGGTACAACACATTCAACTCAAACTTGACATATGGATACATCAAAAGAATGCGCAGGTCAAGTTCAAATTTGGTCGTGGTTCAATGATTTTTGGCAGAGTTATGCCCCTTTAACTTTGAAAATAATATGAAATTTTTAGTTTCTGTTTATTATGTCCCCAACAGTACAACACATTCAACTCAAATTAGACATATGGATATGTTTTTGGAATGCCCAGGCCAAGTTCGAATTTGGTCATGGTTCAATGATTTTTGGCAGAGTAATGCCCCTTTTACTTTGAAAATAATATGAAATTTACAGTTTCTGTTCATTATCTACCCAACTGTGTTACATATTCAACTCAAATTTGACATATGGATATGTCAAAGGAATGGGCAGGTCAAGTTGGAATTTGGTCATGGTTCGATGATTTTTTGGCAGAGTTATGTCCCTTTCACTTTGAAAGTAATATAGATACATCTTAGGAATAAGCACTCATACTTTTGTGGAAAGTTTGAATTTGGTCGTGGTTCAATGATTTTGGACAAACTTATCTTTCTTGAATGTTAGAAAAATTTTGAACTTTCAGTTTCAGCACTCATACTTTTGTGGAAATGTATGTAGCCATTATTTTGGCTACAAATATGAAATATGCTATTTTCAAAAGGTTAAGACTGAATATTTTCAGTGCTTTGAACATTGTATGAAAATGGTTTGTGTTAACATTGAAAAGTTTTAAGGGCTTTGAACTGCAAATGAAAAAAATAATTTGTGCAAACAAATTTGGAACTAAATATTATAACATCTGAAATTTTGGCTGCATGCGGGGGCATCCGTGGCATGATGACACATTTCTAGTTATAAAACCAAGTGCTCAAATACCGAGCAGATACGATTGCTGTTTTTTCTCCAAGCAATTCAAAAATTTATATTTTATATGCTCAAATCTTTTTTTTTTTAAATCTTGCCTAACAAATTAAAAAAATATATTATCAATAAAAGTAGGCTATTTCAGCTATGAAGCAGATAAGATTGTGGAAGTTCTGCATTTTTTAGCTTTGTCTGCTAAATTGTGCATGCGAAAGATTTGAATAGTGAGGATAATGCAGAAATTATATATCTAATCGGAAAAGAAATAATCCAACGGATTTTTCTGAAATATATCAGAATAAATGTTTGAAAGCCTGTTATAGCAGTAACAACAAAAATATACTAAATAAAGAGTTATTTTAAGGTTCTGTTAATAAACTTCTTACTAACATTTTGTCGAGACACTACAGCTTATAAACAAACTGCAACATCCTTTCAAGTTCAAATTCACCATTTTCGTGTTTCAATGTTTAATTCTGCTTAATTAACCCATGCTAGAGGGCGTGGACAGAAACTTGCACTTTCCAGTACCGTCCAGTGTCAGACTCAATCAAACCTTGTCTGCAACAGTTTCAATTTTGTCGTTTTGGACGTATTTCTGGGAATCCGTTTTCTCTATTGTACTGAATCGTATTAATACAAAAACATATTTTACGCTCGAGATCAACGTTTGATCTGATAATGTAAAAAAGCAAACATCATAAATATAAATTTGCTTTATCTACAACAGAAAAATCGTATTAATTTCTTACGGCTTAATCTACCTTGAGCAACAAGTTACTTTTTTACAAATAATTGCTTGTGGAAAAAAATTATAAATACTTATGACTCGGTCTTTGTAATTATAAATATTAATGTTAAATGATTCTACATTTGCATTTTATAAAACCACGACTTTTCTATAATGTTAACAAAATCAGCAAAATCTTATTTTATTTCTAGCAAATTGAATTAAAAAAATGCAGTTTGAACCTTTCCGTTATCGGCAGCGGTTAATACATACCACAGTTTATGACCCTTAGCAACGGCCTGGGCAGAACTTTAAAATTTTGAGTAAATATTTTATTATGTTTTCCATTTTTACGAAAATTAAAAAAGAAGAACGGATATTTGTTAGCACGAAAAGAACTTCCATGTTTAACAATTCATGTTAAACACATCTGTTGAAACAGGAAATGAATACATTCTTATGACGCGATATGTCTTCAATTTTGTAATATATATACCAAACAATGGCCAGAAAGTCTGTAGAAGTATCTAGATTTGTCAAATATTGACAAATAAAATGTTTACATTATACAAAACTGATATAATTTAAACATTTTATTGTATGTCTTATTTCAATAATTGATAAGTCATAACTTACCACACTGAGCTTGACATTCATAATTGTTATATTGCTGTCGTACCAACCTCCGTTATTTTTGTATTATTTGTAAATTACTTTTTTTAGAAATATCAATACAAATAACTGAAGTAGCATTACTTTGTTTGCCTGATAATTCTGCAGTAATTTTACGTATTTATTTATTTAATATATTTATTTATTTAATTTTTTTTCATATCCTTGATGAAAATAAATGTTATCATCAACATGTTATTCCTTCAGTGATATCATAGGGAGAAAAGTATGTTTTGTTAAAACTTTTTCAGCCTTCAATATGTAAGATGATAGCAAAACACACAATTTAAACTATGTATATAATGTCTCGCGCGCGATGATTGCTTAATAATTGATTGCTTGCTTATGTATTCATGGTCACAGACTAATTCATTTTCTTAAAATAATTAAATCACTACTCTTTAACAGTTTTAAATTTGATTGAACGATAAAAAAGGCAATGATCAATTTTGTGCGCTAAAAGGATATTAAAATTTGAAATTATAATGTATTAGATAGTCGCTGCAAAAATCCTAGATGGGAATGCAAATTGATATATAAGTCTTAAATTGGTGAAAAAAATATTGCATATCACTACTGTATCAAACAGCTGTGTAAACCAAAAATTCAACAAAATTGATAAATTCACAAAGATCTAACAAAGCGCATATTGATCACAATATTATAATGGAATAACATTTTCATACTTATAAAAAAAATAATGTAATTGAAAGCGATAATTCTATATAAAAATCAGTTCTTAGTCTGGTATTGCAAATTAAAAACTTACATTTTCGCAAGTAAGTGTAACGATCAGTTCTTAGTCCGACAAAATATTTGCATTGCTAGACATATTATTGAAATTGAAAAAGAAATGTAACACTTTATTTTTGGCAAGTGAATGTAGGGTATGCATTTATATGGCACTTCTTATGAACGTTCGCAGACTTTTTGGCTCATTTACCCTATAAAACTAGGGAAATAGAAGGCACTGTAAAACATTTTTTTAACATCCATTTTCGATCTATTCCGACCGAATGGCCGTCTATTTTCTGTTTGACTTCCTGTAAAATTTACTGAGAATAACTCGTTTGTTCATTTTATAATAACAATTGAAATCTTGGAATTTCATTGGCCACTCTAAAATGAAATGTAAAGGAAAGATGTTGCCATTCTAAAATAGTTTTAAACTAACATGTAAAGAATAGTTCTTGCCATTAAGAAACAAATTTAAAGGATAGTTCTAAAATAAAACATACAGGATAGTGCTTTTAACATTAAATTGCTCTGTTTAACAATACTTGCATTCAGTTCTCATCACATTTTCTATTATTTGACGTAAGAACTTGCTGAGTTTATTTTGAGTTTTAAATTGTGTCCAAAATAACCAGAATAATATCAGAAGAACTTATCAGGTATCCTTAGTTTATGATGTTCAATAAGTGTCTTATACTCGTATATTATATGATTATTCAATATCGATGTGTTCAATTGATACAATGTTTATAAATTTTACATATGTTTGCATATTAATCAAGTATTTATAAACAAATTGCCTTACCGACTGCGTAGATTTTTGTGTTAGAAATTGCGTGCACTTACTGAAACACGATCGGTTTGTTTAGAAACGCATACATCTTAAAGGTTTAATTTTTCAAGATTAGTAACCCTACAAGAAAATATTATGTCACTGTTATGCAAGCTATGCTAACATTTCTATGTAACTTTGCATGGCAAAATGCAAGTTAATCAGTTTTACTTCAGCCGAGTATCATTTTTAAAAGATACAAATTCTTCTTGTTTTATTTAGATGTAAGGATGGGTATAATTCTTGCAGTAAATACAAGTTACATTTTCAGAAGACAAAGTGTATTTTATACTATCATTGAAGAAAAATATGATAATTTAGTTTAATTATGATGTGATTTGTTTTTATAGTTATCATCTTGTGAATAAAACACATACTTGACAAATTGAAAAAGCAGCTTTAACATTTAATTGGTCATTTTCCTTTTTTTCTTTTCTTGACTTTAAAACAAAGAAAGAAGCAATGTTTATAAGAGAGATGATCTAGAACTTACCTGGTTTGTTTTAAGTCTGAAAATTTTTAACGGTGTAAACGTAGTATTTAATCTATTTAATCGTAAAATATTATTCAAATTATATGCGGCTAAGAAAAAAAAGCGATTTTGTCAACAGCTCATTGATTTTTTGCAAAACAATACTAGCTCGTACGAAGAAGTGCTACAAAATCACGGATGAAGTAGTTTAAACCTTTTTCTTTTTTGTATTTAGCACATTTGTGGTTAAGGTGTTGCCTTCAAGGGTTCGGGCATCAGAACTTCAGCTGAGTGATCATAAGAGGTGGCTTAATTGGTTCGAATTACTGCGTATATGCATCTGTAAGCTGCAGCAAATAAGGTGGTTGTGCCTCCTGGTGCCTTATGTTTTAACAAAATTTAGCCAAAATATATTTCCTGTTTCGGCGCCATATGACAAAAACTGTTTTGGTGCGCCGAAAAATAAAAAGAGTATGATTATGGTATGCCACATTTCTATTAATAAATGTGATTGATAATTGCGATGGTAAGTGTTTTTCCAACAAGCTATAATTTAAAAATTTCAAGCGAGTTCGACAATTTGCAATCCATCAAATTTTCCCATTAAGTTTAAGCTATCAAAGACAAATCAATCAAGTTCTTCTCTCAAATTTGTATACCAATGGGTAAATGTATCTTTAATCAGCACAAGATTGTCTGTTTGAAACAACTGCTTGGAAACACAGTTTGATCAAAGTGTTACAGCATATTAAGATAAATAGTACGATAGATATAAATCTAAAATAGATAATCAGTGAAAACAGAACCTAAAAATGAAGTAAGAAAAGTATTGATGATAGCGATTTGTTTTAATTTTCATTTATATTACTTCTTTAAGTTTTGCTTATAACTAATTATCAATGTTGCAAAAATGCTGTTTTTGTTTTCTTTATCATTTATAGTAATTATAGTGGGTTACCAAATTGTATAATTTAGATGTCTGAACTCAATAACATTATGTTATTGGATGAAAAAGAATATAGTGTTGTGTTCAGCTTGCAGGAGAAAAATGAAAACCTTTAAAAACTCATAAAACGATAAAATTGAAAATGTTGCAAATTTGGTTGAGTTAGAATATTTGAGGACAGAAGTCGTAAGTGAAAACTTCCGCCCATCCACCTTATAGCACCGGCTCAAAAAAGAATTTAAAATTTAAATATAAAATACTTTCGAATTTGATGATTATTTAAAACAGTTTTAATTGTAATTCGATAGCAAAAGATACAGTGTTGTGAAGAGTTTGCACCAGAAAAAATGAAAACCTTTAAGAACTCATTAAAAGAAAGAAAGAAAAACATTGCAAACTCGGATGAGTTAGAATGTTTAATATGTATAGGTTTCCGCAACGAAAAGCTGATCTTTTTGCGTACTAGATGCATTATTACAACTTTGTGATTTATTAACAATAGACAATTTGTATCCTTTATCAAACGATACGATAACTTAAGAACGGCGTCGCACAGGATAATTGTTTTATATATTAATCTGACTTTTTATTACTTTCCATTTTCGTTGTGCATGACAGACTAAGATAAATTTTCAAATACGTTAAATATGTTCAGTTTTCTAAGAATGTCCTCTTTATGTCGTAAGTGATGCTTTACAATATCTCGTACCAGTAATAATGGCGTTGTTCCGTTTATGTCCTTTATAAATCAGTTACATTGAATCTTTTCTGTAAATTATAAAGAACCAAACAATTATTTGATTATGTAGTTCCATAACTTAGTTTGTTTTAGCTCGACTATACAGTGAGCTGTCCTCTTCCCGCGAATATAACTTTTTCATTTCTTAAGGTACCAACTTCAAATATATGTTTCTTATCATCAACCTCATTACATGAGAGAAGGTTTTAAAGGCTAGCAAAAAAAAAGTGACGTCCCTTGATTTTTGTTCCGTTATGTGTCTTGTTTACGTTCAAGAGATGTTACGTTGTGTCTCTTCCGCTATATGTCTATACAGTTATGTCTCTTGTTTTGTGTTTCGTTTTTGTCCTATGTTTGCCTTGTTTTCCATATATATATATGTGTGTTGTTGACCTATTTAATTTCTGTTCTATTTAGTTTTCTGTCCCGTTATGTCATCTGTTCAGTTTTGTGATTTGTTTCCTAACTTCTTGTATTGTACTCTCACTGTTATAAACTGTTCTTATCTTGTTGTCTGCGAATTTTGTTGTCTGTTCCGTAAAGTATCTTGTTGTTATTTACTGTTTAATTTTTCCAGTCAACTACTTGTCATCTCTTCCATTATCTTTTAAACGGTTGCCCATATATATATATATATGTGAGTCTTCCAGCGACGAATTAGTTAGTTAAGATTTTGGACGATAGTGCAAAATACCCTTATTTTAGAAGCTTCTCGTGCCACGTTTTTAGAACACATACACAAGACTCTTATTTGTTTGTTGTTGTTGTTGTTTTTGAGGATGCAAATGCCGATAAAGTCACTTTTTCATACCACTGGAATCGAAATGAATATGCACAATAAATGTTTGATAAAAGTTGCATACTTAATAAGATCTTTATACTTTTGATATCGCTTTCAGTACATTTGGCTGTCAGTTGTTATCACTTGTTTATATTTAAAATCTTTAAAGAGCAGATTAGTTATTGGATTTCCTACATTTTGATAGAGTATTACGGATGATAAAGCAATATGAAATAATGACTCAGTCTGTATAAAATAAGAAGAGATGGTTTAGAAAAAAATCGTACGACATGTTTGGAATACTGCTGTAAATACATGTAACAAGATTAAAAATCGGCTTAAATTTTTAGTAGTAATCTATTTCGGTACCTTTATTGTTAAAGATTTACTTAATTCTGTACAAACCGGTGCTATAAGGCTGATGTTGCACTTTTTATTATCTGTCATAAATACACAATCCTCTCGGGTCTGCAGTATGCACAAATAATCAAAGTATAACAACGCTAGTATAATCGTGTATTTATTTTGTAAATGGTTAACTCCTGTTGAAATGCATAAAAATGCTTTAATAACAGAACAACTTTTTTAAATATATAGTTTCAAACTTATTGTACATGTAGGCTATTGATTTAAACTTAAGTGTTTAATATCCAAACGCCCACTGAGATGCCCTTAGAGCGTTGTTACATGACAAATTTGAAAACACTAATCATTCAAGGGGTTCAAAGCTAATAACTCCCAAATTAAAATTATCTAATTTTCTAATCCAATAAAAGTAAAAAACTAGACAAATGGTAATTTTACTAGCTACACAAACTGCAACTAAACACTGTTTATTTCAAGACGAGTTGTGGAACATTGCATGTCTTGTTCGTAAAACAGATAAAGCTTTCTCAATGATATTCTAAATAATGTATGTCTCTCTATCAGACATATGCATGTGTCTTTAAATATTTCATATAATTATACGAATCAGCTTTCACAGTAGGATAGATTTTTTATGCCGCAGTCTCTTATCAGTAGATGCACAAAGGTTGAATTTATCTGTTTAATTAGATGTTGTTTTAGTGTCTTTTGTTGTTGTTGTTTTTGTTGTTGTTATTTTTAAAGCTGCATACTTCCAGATCAGCAAAAATATTTCGATGAAATCAAACCTGAGAAAAATGTACTAAGATTTTAGGAAAGGTATAAAAATTAAATTTTCTAGTAAAAAAATTATGTGCGATAAATGACCGAATGTTTCAGTATAACTATATTTCTTCTGCGTTGCTAACGCAGTAAGGGCTATTTTTGCATATCTTGACCTCTTTATAGTAATTTAAATGGTTGTAAGTGCCATTGATAATGTGTAAATTGCATTTTTTTTTTGGTAACTTTACAATATTATACTGTTAAATACATTTTCAAATTTTTAAATCAAGGTTAATCTTTTGAAAACGTACCTATAACACGTGTAGAATTTAGTTTCCTTGGTGATTGGTTGCACCATTTTTAAAAGATATTTGAATTTAAAAAAGTGGATGGTTCGTATTTTTATGTATGACGTCAAAAATAAGGCGTATCAAGCACAGTCTATGCCAATATATCGTGACAATGAAAAATTTTATTGTGATAATTTAAAATAAAGCAAATATTACAGTCGCATATCAATCACAATACGTTGAATCATTTAATATGTCATATATTTTATTGGCTTATCTTAAAGCACTACACAAACTCTTGTTATGTGTTATGACGAATCTAAAATGGCGGGTTTATAAAGCTCTTTAGCTATAAAAAAGTCAAGATGATTGAACAAATAATTCTATCTTTATTTATTGTCGTCTGCCATGCAAACTTGGGGATTTTAGTCTCGTCCCATCAATTATGGTCTAAATGTTGCTTTTTGCACTTCAAATGTAAACGGTGCAGAGCTTGGATGTCATAAAAAGACGAGTTCAATAATGGCAAAAGTAATCGGAAAAAGATTTAAGAATTGGACGGAAATTTCACACGATACAATCATTTTACACCTATGCTTGTTGTACTTCTACGATAATTGTATTTGACCCCTAGAAATTAAAAATACGTTTAACGGCTAACGCATATTTCATAATTAAAATCTTAGATTTCATTTCTGTCAGTTCTGTACTCAATACTTTTATAGCTTTATTACGGGCATTTTTCTTATCTCCTCCTTTTTAGTATTTAGTATTATAAAGTATTATGGTTTGTCTATGTTAAATTTAATTGTTACTTTTAATTGACTCTGACACTAAAATTAAAAGACAAAGATTGGAAAACGATTTAGGTCTTTAAGCGAGTCTTTGCTTCAAAATATTTTAAATAATGTTACAAGATATAACTCAGATAATTGGGAATGTCAAGAAAAATATATCCGTGGATCTGTGTAAGAACATAAAAATACTTTCTACGTCTAGATAAGAAATAACTAAAAACAATTTAACGCTTATAATTCTAATATGAATTATTGTAAATGTAAACTTAAGGACGAAACGAATTTTCCTGAAAATAGTTTTTACGAAACATATAGTAACTTAGTCTAGTATAACGATATTTATTTTGAACCGAGTACCTTTTTTTAAAGACACATTTTGTTTATGTTGCTTATTGCTTGCTGTATTGTTGCAAAGGCTGAAAAATAAACGATACTTCAAATTATAACAACAACAACAACAACAACAATCACTTTTATTTTCCATTCAGTTTACAATAGTAACAACATGACATATAATCAATAAAAGTTTCAAACAGTATAATAACAATACAATTATCTTTTTTTTTATGATACCATAAAAACTCAATATTATATACTTTAATAATTTTGTATAAAGATTGCACACTTTATCAAAGCTTTATCTTTTTGACTCCTCTTTTATATTTTTTAGGTGTATATTTTTAAGATTGATTGATTAAGATTTATTTTCGGATTTAAAATATATATCATAATAATAATTATCTAATTTAATCTCAGGAATATAGTATATTTCAATATCTTTGGATAAAACCAAGTTCTCAAATATCGAGCAAATAAGATTGCTTTTATTTTCTTTCTAAGACATTTGAATATTTATATTTCATATGCTCAAATCTTTTAAATCTTGCCTTACAAATTAAAAGAGTTTATTCTCAATAAAAGTAGATTTTTTTAACTGTTAAGCAGATTTTGGAACTTCTACATTTCTTTAAGTTTGTCTGTTAAATTGTGCATGCAGGAGAATCGAATACAGTGGATGAAACAGAAATATCTTCAAATAAAATATATGCTTACTAGAACATTTTAATTTGCTTTCCTGTTTTAACTAAATAAATTACCAACATATTACGTGCATATAAATAAACCAGATTTTCTAATACAACTGGATAATATTTAATCCAAACAAGATGAAAACAACGTTGAAGCAACGTTAGCAATGAATTATAGTAATTTTCCGAGATAGAGCACTAGACAAAATGAATATATAACGAGTAGTGTCTTGGATCACTGAGCATATCTAACGCATCTGAAGATTTATTTTTGTCTAGCATGCACAGTTCATAAGGAAAGCACTAAATTGTCAGTGTAATATCTAAAATAATCACCCTGAGTGACGCCGTTTTCAAGTTATCGTATCATTTGATAAGGATACAAATTGTCTATTGCAGATAAAATCACACAGGTTATTATATTGTGACTTGTCCGTGCAAAAGGATCAGTTTCACCGTTGTGAATAGCTTTATATGTTATGTTACTAGAAGTACTCTTTCTTAATAATTTTCGATTATTGCCTGCTATAATGCATGCATAATTCAGACAAATCCTTTACAATTGACATTGAACCTTAGCATTGAATCAAAGTTTTATGCTTAAACATGTTTTACATTTCATTTGTTGAACACAATATCAGAGAAAAAAGATTCTTTTTAAGAACTCCTAAATCAACAAAATCTGTAATGTGGCAGGCTCGGTTGGTTGATACAGAATTTATTTTAGTTCGATTGTATAGAAAGCTTATGGCTTATAAAGACAAACTATTGATTCTGTCTATTGAATCAACCAGTAATGAGAAATCAGTGTGAACATTTCTTGCTCAAGGAAACAACGGCTCGCCACTGACAAGGTTTGAACCAACATAGCTAGCAATCTTAGTATTGCTTGTACTTGAAGTGCTGTCCATATGGGTTCAAACCCCTGTCATGAACACTCGGTTTGATTGAGCCTGTTCAGGAATCCTTCACCGATATTTATTTCAGAACAATTGGTTTATTTTGTTTTTATTTTAATAATATTATGCATTTATGTTAAATTGTATGTTTCTATGGTGTAAACACATCCGCAGCCGAACTTGTAAAGTAAATAGCCAAACCAAACAAACAATAAAATCAAGATTAATAAAATTGTGAAAAGTATTCTCTCTGATACATTTTCACGTACTAGTATTATATCTTAATATACATTTATTGTATAGTAAAGACATTTTCTTCAAGATTTTATAAAGATTTGTAAAAGTTAATGTTCACTTACAGCTTAAACAAGATGACTCAAACCAAGCGAACAACATTTTTCGGTTTTGTTTTTAAGGCCTTCTTAAAGGTTTTCATTTCTCTAGAATATCACGGTAGCTTTTCTTATCCAATTACAAATGATCAAAGGCCCAAAATATCTGATTTGGCACCCTACTACAACTTTAACGAAGACAAAGAAAAAGAAAACAGCATTTTCACATCACTGATAATTACATATAGTTGAAAGCACAGCATATCATAAAGTTATACAAATTGAAATTAATACATATCCCTATTATTTTTAAGTTCAATATTTTATAACTGCAATCTATTTAGGTTCTGTTTTATCTGATTATCTATTTTAGATTTACATCTAACGCACTATTTATCTTAATATGTTGTAACACTTAAATCATACTGTTTTTGCAAAGCAGATGTTTCAAACAGACAATCTATTTGTGATTATTGATAAATTTACACATTGGTATACATATTGAAGAGGAAAACTGGATAAATGTGTCTTTGATAGCTTGCTTTTTGTGGTAAATTTGATAAATTTCAAACTGTCGAACCAGTTTGCAATTTTCTGAATAACTAGTTGGCAAAACATCTGGGCTGTGTTTCATATAAAGTCCTTAGTGTATCCTAAGTTCTAGGACGTATGGAAACTAAAGGACTAACTTAAGACTGTCTAAATAAATATTTACATCTTAAGTTAAAGTAAAAGTTTTAGACTTTCATTTAATTCATTCTCCTGAGAAAAGTTATAAAATACAATGGTATGCACTTCAATCCGCAATGTGTAAATGTGTATCTGCATCGCTATTCAGAAAGTGAAGAGTCATAAGTTTGGACATTTTCTTTGAAACCCAATCCTGTATTTGTTTTATCATCGCATCTATCAAACACATTTAAAATGAAAATTTTGAATAAAATGATTGTTTCAAATGGCATGCTCTTCCAAAGCCGGTAAAAATTTAGATTGGCTAATCTTATGATTATTTAACGTCTGAACATGTTTCTGGATTCAACATTTTACTTTTCCATGTTAAATGTTGAATTCTGCTTTAGCCGGTGATTGGGGTGTGGACAAAAGCTTCTATTTTCACGTGACAGCACCGGCCATGACCAGGCTCAATCAAATCGAGTCTACAACATTCTTTTGCCGTTTATGGAAGTTCTATAGAGATTCCTTTTTTCTCTATTTTCTAGTCATCTTTTTTATGCGTTTGTATTGTTCCTTCAGCTGATGACAAAATGCTGTGTGTTTAGTTTACAAGATGGTTTACAAGTATGCAAACGAATTAAATAACAGTTTAACTAAATCAATGCAGTCATCAATGATAGCATAAAGTACACTTTATCATCTGAAAATGTAACCGTTGCAAGAAATATACATACATTCTTACATTTCAAAGAACAGTTCAATAATGGTAATTCTAACACGACCCGCATTTTTCCCTATTGAACATAGAAGAACAGAAAGTGTGTGTTATTATGCAACAGATGCACAGTTTGACGTTCTATATTTAGACATGTGACGTAATCATTATACACGTGACGTAACCACTAAAAATCCGACGCGCTGAAAATAAGTACGGAAACAAATCAGGCGCAATTTTGCTTATCTATCAAGTACGGCAGCAATTATTTGTTGATGTCGTGTTAGAATCGAAATAATATATCCAAATCAGTGATTTTATCGCTTGATAACATCACTGTTTGTCGTTCGAATGCGCATCATTATATCACTCGGGCTACGCCGTCGTGATATAATTACTGGCATCCGAACTCCAAACAGTGATGTTATTGAGCGATAAAATCACTGTTTGGGATATATTATTTCTTAAGTAACTATACCAATGCTGTTAATTAATTGTTTGAGACATTTCGATTTCGATTACATTTTTCCAAGAAAATACTTTTTAATTTGCGTATCCCGTCTTAGAGAACGCTTATTTAGGCAGTGACTGAATGACTGTTAAATGAATTATTGATATCCTATTTGCATGCAAAAATTATTCCCTTGCTTTTATTCTTTCAACTACAGCCAGAACTGTAAAAGTGCAGTTAACTAAATGAAACTTTAGAAAATGAATTAGTCTGTGACCATACATATATAAGCACTGCAAGCAATAAATTAAGTAACCAACGCGAGACATAATAGTTTAAACTATTTTTTCCACTACCATCATTTTAGAGGCCCGTATAGAAGATTGGAGATTGGGAAACCAAATGTGTAGCCTCGATACTCACTCCCTCACTCACTCATTTACCAACTCACTCACTCACTCACTCACTTACTTTCTTATCATCTGACACACAGCAGAACGGACACTTGATGATATCAACAATGATATATCCAAAAGTGTGATTTTATCGCTCAATAAAATCACTGTTCGGAGTTCCGATGCGATGAATTATATCACGAGGGGGTAGCCCATGTGGTATAATGATGCGCATCCGAACGACACACAGTGATTTTACCAAGCGATAAAATCACCGATTTGGATATATTATTTCGATTCTAACACGACATTAAGAAATAAATGATGTCATACCTGACATTTAGCTAAATTGTGCCTGATTTGTCTCCGTACTTATTCTCATCGCGTCGCATTTTTAGTGGTTACGTCACATATAATATTATTATAATGATTACGTCACATGTCTTAATATAGAACGTCAATGTTTGTTCAGTGATTTTATTGCATAATAACACACACTTTCGGTTCTTTTATGTTCAATAGGGAAAAATGCGGGTCGTGTTAGAATGAGTTGTAATGTACGTACATAAAATAACTGCTTTAAATTTCAATAAATTAATAACAAGTGTAACATTTTATTAAGAATGTACCATGCACTGAATGCTTTTAACATCCAGAAACTTCTTAAACATAACTTCCCTTTTAAATGATATTGTTTCAGATTATAGTCTTACTTAATACAAACTCAAACGATCAAACCGAATATATAACAAACTAAAAAGTGTGAATATGTAACATTTTTAAGAGCATTATTAGTTTTGAAACCACATTTTGTGATTGTGTACAACTCCGTCATTAAAATATTAATTTAATTTTCTGTTTGAAAGAAATTTATTTTCCAGTGTGATTGTTGTCTGGAGCTTTTTTTATATAAAGCCTGTTGGTAGAACTAGAGTTGTATTTACTTTTTTCAGATCATGACGCCAAATGATAAAATTTCATCGAAAATATATTTAAAAAATATGACATTTCAGCTATTGCCCTTGATATTTGTATAAAAGTCATTTGCAAATATTACGATATTAATGATAGTTGATATGAATTTTAAGCTGGGCGAGAATGCTTATGACTGAATCTATTTTTAAAATTACAAATACATGTTAAATTATATCAGTTTGGTATAATGTAAACGTAATAAGTGTCAATGACCGGTGCATCTTTATACTTCTTCAGACTTTCTGGCAAGGTTATGGTACATTGATTATAACATTGAAGACTCGAGGCGTCATCAGAATATATTCATTTCCTGATTCAGCAAAATGAATGTGTTTGATTTATGTTTATTTTTAAAATGCATTACTTGTTTAAAATTACATACTTTTCGTACTCAATATTTCTCGTTCTTTGAGTACATGTTTCGATAGTTATGAAAACTTAAGATATTTGTTTTAAAAGTGTATACCTTCATAAACTAATTGGTGTTCACTTATCTATTGTAGACATTAATGTTTTGCTTTAACCGTAGTTGTTATTGATCGTTGTCTGTGCATAAATTGAGATAAATGTTGCAAAAAGAAGTAAACACAGTAACGCTAGAGACATTTGGAATTGTGTACGATACACTTATGTTTATAATCATGGGTGTTAGACGACAATAACATAGTATAATTGACTTTCATTTCATAATTTCACTTTTTTGCTTTTTAACTGTAAAAGAAATATATTTTAGAAAGGATTTTTGATATTTATATTATTTTGATTCATCGTTGTGTTTTGTCAATATAATTACAAAATTCAAAGTAAAATTCTTGTCAAATGCGTGTTAAATGGAATGAAAAAAGAAAAAGAAAGAAGTTTTGTTATATAACAAATACCGTGCTCGATCTTAAATTTAATTTTGAGTTAAAGCAGCATGACTCCATATGCATGCCAATTTTGATAAAAATGTCAAATGTATTTAAAAGAAAATATTAGTATCAGTTCAGATGGTTAAAATCAGTTGTAAAATGAACAAACAAAGTAATGTACACATTACAGACAAAACTAACGAACCACGTTAATTACCAAAACGAGGTCATGGTGTACAAAAATATATCTTACTGCGTTAGTCACGAAGTAGAAATATAGTTTACTAATTAATACTGCTAAATCAGTTATTTATCGCACACAACTCGTAAATAATTACTTGAATATTTTTACTTTTCCTAAAATCTTAATACATTTTCTCAAGTTTGATTTTCTTGCAATATTTTTGACTCATGTGGAAGCATGCAGCTTTAAGTCAAGGTTTGGCCACGCAGTTTATTGATACAGACTAATTTATTTCTGTTGACAAGTTAAAGTCGTTGTACTGAACTTTACACTTTTAGGTGTTATTGAACAAAATAATCACTGTCATCAATTTTGTCTGCGTAAAATGATATTTATTATGCATAACATTGTCAATGTTAGACGAGTAACTAAATACAATCATTAAGTGTGGATGTACAGCATATGGTAAACGTTGCTGCAATGAATCCATTTTTAGAATCCATGTTTAGAGGAGAACATTAAATATAGAATTTTGGTCTGAATACAAGTGTGGTATTGCTTTGGAAATTGTACATGATATATATTATTAATTTTAATTTTATTTAATTACATTAATTTTATACATGTAAACCCTAGCGTCTTAGGGTGATTCATTTGATATAGAATTTTGGTATGTATGCAAGTGTGGTATTGATTTGAAAATTGTACATCTTATTCATAATTGAATCCCTACCGTCTGTTCAGCTCTTAATGAACGTGAATGGACATTTATCACGTTGAATATATAAAATGGATTCTTCATATTCTAATATGGACTTAACCTTTCATAATTTTAAGTGAATACTTTTAAATGTGTATTGACTGAATACATACCGATAAGCCGGCTGAACTTGGTACAATGTATGCACTGGTCGTATGGTTAAAATGTTACCCAGGTTTAGGGATTTTTACTTTCTAAAACTATATGGGCCAGACGACATTAGAGGCAAACACTGCGTTTTATATGTTTCTATATAGTACATAGAGACAGAAACTAAATCTTTGAATTAAAACAACAAATATGTACAACATGTCAATGTTAAACATTTATTTTAATTTTTTATAATTTAAACGTTTGTTTATGTTTATTTCAGTTATTTAATAATTAAAATAATTTCAACTTAATATAATGTGATTATTGAATAATGTCATAAACTGATATTCAACAGCAAGTTAACTGTAAAGCCACATGAATTCTGTAAAAAATCAACCTTTTAAACTTTCAATCACATTGAATTTAATAAAGAGAGTATGGATTTGTAATCATTCAAACATAAAAAATGTAGAAGACTTTCGATTTGAACAGTATGTTTTGTTTCGTTCTATTTACTGCATTTGGACGTCAAATGTCTAATGTTTGCAAACCTAAAGAGTACATAATAACTGTAATTTAAAATCTGTCTAGTAAATGACAAACAGCCTCAATGAAAAGAAAATCATTGATTCATAGTGACTTGAATGACACATTATTAGCTTATTACTAACATCCTGACAATCATTTTTAAGACTATTTGAGCAATATCAATAATACAATTATCCTTCCCAAACATGACCTAAATTTTGCTTTTCTGGCCAATGCAACGTGCAAATTAATGATAAGATCTCTGAAATTTGATTACAAAAACAATGAAAAGCACAGTCGCCAGAGCTATTATAAAATATGAAAGGACGCTATTATTTCGTTCTGCAAAACAAAAATGAATACTGAACGAAATAGTTTGTATCGGTACAGTGAGTTCGATCCCTTCTACGACAATACTTTGTTTAAGCCCTTACATATAGGAACAATAGGTAATGAGCTTTTATCGCCAGTTAAGCTTCCAGCTAGCTTTCAGTGTAGTGCAGTCAGACCAAGCTCTATATAGTCAGTTTGTGTAAGTACGATTGTGACTACTTGTATATGTCCATATTTTTCAAAATGGCCTAGACTAGTCAACAATATAATGTACTTGTTTTATACTTCTGTTAACCCTTGTGTGACGTTTAAATCGAAGATATGATATATTTGTCTCGCTATCAAACAGGCATTATCCGTAAGTGTAAGTGATAAATTGTGAGCCTTTTTAATGTTTTACTCGACAACTGATCAATTGCAACCCATTTAAAAGATAATAAAAGTAGTTTTCGCACGCTAACTATTTTGTGTCGATTGATCACAAAAACGTAAGTACAGATTAAGCATTCATCTAACGTAAACAATAATATGAGCCGTGTCATGACAAAACCAACATAATGCGTTTGCGACCAGCATGGATCCAGACCAGCCTACGCATCCGCGCAGTCTGATCAGGATCCATGCTGCTGTTCGCTATCAGTTTTTCTACTTGTTATAGAGTTGGTAAGCGAACAGCACGGCTCATATATTAATCGATTTGTTTTAGATATCAATACGTGAGTGCATTTGTACAGATAAAAACTTCAAATTACAATTTACATCATCATAGATTCTAGTTGAAATGTTAAAAAAAAATCCTCTCAAATAAAATACGGTGAACGAGTCTTTTATTTCGAAAATTTACTATTAGCACATAACCCTAACTAACTCAGAGCACATAACCCTAACTAACTCAGAGGAACAGTTTCTTATATTTACTTTAATGAATTTTGCAAAAAAAAACACAATTTCTGAAAGTTTTGCAATCATTTGAAAAGCTTTTGAAATAAGTCTTAACTACGATCTTCCACTTATTTTAATCTTCCAAATCTTTAATATCTGTTTATTGCAAACCGTGCCTAAAACTTATACATATGGTCTGAAGATGGGTTTCCCTTATTTTGTTTTGACAGATATTGTAGATTTACAAAATATAAAAGAAACAAGACAGAATGGAAAACATTTATAATGGAAACAACAACACAATTTACTCAACTTTTCTGACTGTTTTAATTGCAGTCTGTTTTCGATATTTTAAGCAAATGGTACATACATTTGAAGATATTTCTAAGCTTTATTTTGAGCCAGATGTTTAAGTTAAGTCTTATTTAATATTTCATAGACGATTTTGTGTAGGTTATCTGCACTCCAGTTACCGCATTGTCTGTCGGGCGTACTCGTGGATTGGCTTCTTTGTTCTTGGGTTTACTTGTTGTGTTGACCGAGAAAGTAAACATGATAGAACAAGAAAAATATTACATACATTCGTATGTAATATAGGTACGATTGCATACTACTTTTTGTGAAGACTTTATGTTTGCTGAATTAAAGGTGTAATGTAAAATGAACAAACATGTCATGAGATATTTTATATCTTTAAACATTTTCATGGAATGTAATTAACGTATCACCATATTAAAGTTGCATGCCTTCAGGTGAGAAAAATGATTTCAAAGAAATCAAAATATGAAAAGAAAATTCACGGTCAATTGACTGCTTTGAAGCATAATCACAAAATAAAATTACAGGAAATTAAAAACCTTTTTAATACACTTAAGGTAGAATTTCATTGAAAATCATAGTCAAAGATTTGAGATATGATTATTTATTCATACTAACCTCATTATTGGTTATATATTGATAAAAAAAACCAAAAGACACAGTTTGTAAATATTTATTACAATAAAATATGAAAAAGGTATACGCGACGAGGTTAGCTATAATTAAAATTCCCGCGCTAAGTCGCGGTGGTGCTTGGGATAATCACTTGATACTGTAAATGGCAGCCATTTTACGATACGAATCCTCGGACAGTTTATCCTGCCGAAAAGATAAGAAAAAATACTTGCAATTCAAAGTTTGCTGGCTACATAAAGATTATCGATTTACTCTTTGCACACTTTTTCTCTGCCTGAGTATATTAATATTGACGTGTTTTCATTGGCTTAAACCATCACGTTACCAATACACATGTAGGTGTGAACTAATTTCGTGTTCATTAAAATTATTCCGTTAATAGACATATAACAATCTTATTTACAAATGAATTGATAAAACAACAATCCCAGAAGCATTTAAGATAATAACAATAATTGGAAAAAATAGATGCATATAAATTGTAAATTTGTGTATTACAACTCAACCCCCTAAACAAAACATAATAGACTCAACCAAAACAAGCGCCTGCTTCTTCAGCTAACTATGTAGTTGCATGACCATGATTAGCAATTTAGCAAACCAAATCTAAGAGATAAACCTATTGTAAAAATCAAAGCACTGAAAGTACTGGAGTGTCGATTGTGTTGTGAAATATATAACCTTTCACAGCCTGAGTCTGTTTATTGATTACGCCATTTATTTTCGTTGCAGATAATGTACAGTTTGATATTTATTCAAATATTTTAGTTCTATTAGACCTATCTCTAAAAAGAAGAAAAACAGATCTAGATGACATAAATTATAGGTTTTTACAGCAAAAGTGTGCCTTAAGAAAGATATTGGCACACTTATTAAAATATTGGCCCAAAGTTAATGCCGGTTAAGTATACCGGTATTTTCTTTATGAACACTTGCCCTGTATCATAACCTTTTTATTGCATTTGCAGCAATGCTACCCTGTATTTTAATCTTATCAAAATTTGAGACTTGGGCAGCCCTTATACTCCATATGGAATCACATGGCCCCACCTGGGCGGCCCATGTACTCAATATGGGCCCCATATGGGCAGCCCTTGTACTAAATATGGGTTTCAAATGGGCAGCCCAGATACTTCCATTGGGTAGATTTTGAATTCCGGAAATCTTT